>NW_022631011.1:8407782-8648102 GCF_010015895.1 Lontra canadensis | reverse complement strand
GTTTTTTTTTTTTTTTTTTTTTTTTTTCTTCTGGAAAACAATCCCTTTTGGACTACCTGAAGGACCACTCTCATTTAGCTGGTGCCAGTCAAAATTCTCAAGATTTATAAGGGAATAAGTGATCAGTTATGTGGCTTCCCCTAACCCTGACATTTTTGGTAGAATATTTTCAAATAATATAGAAAAGTAGAAAGAATAGTACAATAGGCAGACCTTCTACCCTCGAATTATATAGTTATTAATACTTGGCCATATCTGTGTTTTTTCTCTCTCTTATAAATAATGTTAAATACAATGTAGAAGTCATTATGTTTATCAAATTTCAGAAATCCTAATACTCTACTAACAAGTATTTCAGCATGCCTCTACAAAAACCAAAGATATTCTCCTAGAAATGATAATGTCATAATCATTTAATAAAACTAATGATAATATCCTCATTATTATAGTCTAATAGTTCATATTAAAATTTCCCCTTCCATCCCCCAAATATCTTTTTTTAAATAGCTGTCTCTCTCTTTTTCTGTTTGTCAAATCAGGACAAGTCAAGAGCTAGCTGATCAATCAGATTTTAAAAAATAGATTACAACTTGTATCTATTTAAACCACTTAACAATACTGTTACACATGATATATTACAATATAAAAGAGAATCAGGAGACTTGAAGCCAAGTGAAAGTAGGATGTGGGTAGATGCAAGGAGAGATGGGAAGTAACACTGACAATGAAATGTAAGCCCCTACAGGAAGATGTGATACCAGAGTCCCAGCATCCATAACTGGAAATAATACAACTGCAAAACTGGTCTAAGAATAGAATCATTCACAAATACATATTCCATGAAAGTGGCACCAAGGTTACATGTGTAACTGTTTCTCACTTTATTGTCAAGCATCTGAATCTTTCTGAATGAGGACAGACATTTTTATAGCACTTTGTTTAGCATTGGACATCTGAAGTGGCACGTAATACAAAAAAGGAGACTGTTGGCTATAAATTGTGTTTTGCAAAGCAAAAGCTGCATAATAATGAATATCGAGGTTTTTTTTTTTTTTTTCCTTTCCTATTTTCATTTTTCTTCTTTGCTCAAGGAAAAAAAAATCATTCTGGGAATGCATTAGAAGTCAATGACAAAGTAATAGAAAATGCTGACATGTAGAAATCCCTTCACAGCAAATGAATCTAATTTCTCATGTTCTTAGCCAGTTTTAACCTTAGGCTGGGTCTGGACAGGAGAGCTTCTAGGGGCCCATTCTACCTGCAAGCACCTTTGGAGTAGAGAAGGTACATAGCTGTGAAAGAAGTCCCCATAACAATTATTTTATTCAGTTTCCTCATTTGGAAATCCTGTCTCAGAGACGTAAAATGGCAAGGTCACCTCAGCACTTGGGGTAGAGTATCGCTAAGAAACTGCTGACTTATTACGCAGTTCAGTTTTTGGATTCCATTCCTGAAGGCTAGAATTGGGACTTCAGAGTTGCGGAGAGTAGTTGATAAGGTAAGTTCAAACCTAGAGCCCTTTACATAAAGGAACCTGTCAAAACAAACCAACAAGCCAAAAAACCCAGAGTACGGACCTACATTTTGAAAACAGAATCACAGTGATGCCACCTTGGAACTCACAAGTACAGAAACACAAACCAGATCAAAGAGTTGGTCCTGGCCTTCTCTGTCACCTCAGAGACACCAACACAAATGTCTCTTAGAGCCAAGGCCCCCCTAGGAGACAAACAGAACTGCTAAAGTACCTTGAAGCAGGCAAATGTCTTGATGAAGATGAAAATTAATATCCAGTCATATCTGATGGGGAATTGAGGACGTTCCCCTATTGAATTCAAAGGAGTTGGGAACTGAGGCACAGACTCTCTTGACCTGGGAGAGACAAGAAAAGGTGTTGAAAGTATCTAACAGATTAGAAAACCAAATCTTTCAGTCTGATGAATGTTTTCAAACCACCATGAACTATAATTCATTAAATACCTACCAAAAATCATTCATTTACTAAAATCCACTGATTTTACACACAAAAGGCCATTCATACCATGAAAATCTTTCACCTAAATTACCATACCTAAGTTCCTATTTCCTACTGCATCACAAATCAAAACCAACAAATTAAGATATAGGACAGTGCCTCAATATTGATAAAGAGTTCTAAGTGAGAGCAGGCAGCATTATACATTTGAGTAACTCTTGTGGTCATCACAGTACTACAACATAATACATAATTTATGTTCTTTCTTTCTTTCTTTCTAACACTTTTTTTTTTAAAGATTTTTTATTTATTTATTTGTCAGAGAGAAAGTGAGTGAGCACAGGCAGACAGAGTGGCAGGCAGAGGCAGAGAGAGAAGCAGGCTCCCTTCTGAGCAAAGAGCCCGATGTGGGACTTGATCCCAGGACGCTGGGATCATGACCTGAGCCGAATGCAGCCGCTCAACCAACTGAGCCATCCAGGCGTCCCTATGTTCTTTATTTAAAAACAATTTTTATGGTGGTAAAACTTTTCTTACACTGCCAGACATGGAATACAAATGTAAATATCAATGAGTTGTGGTATTTGTATAAATCCATACAACCAGCACCACAATCAAGTTAGGGGAATAGCTGATGGGTAAACTTTGCCTTGATTCCTATCACCTCAGATTAGTTTAGCCTGTTCATGAACTTCATATGAAAAAATCACATGTATCTATTCTGGTTCTTGTCTGGCTTCGTTTTTCCAGCATAATTTGTTTGATGTTCATGAACACTGTTGTAGGTATCAGCAGCTCACTCTTTGCAATGTTGAGTAATACTCCATTGTGTGAAAATGCCAGGATATGCTTTTTGCATCTCCTGTTTATGGGTATTTTAATTGTTTTTGGGTTCTGGCTATGATGAGAAAAGCCTCGAATCCATTCATAAGAAAGAAGTGTTGTTAAGTTAATGAGCTAAGTGTCCATCTCAATAAATTAGAAAAAGAATAGCAACATAACCAAAATAAACTCAAGCAAGCTAAATGATAAAATTAATAGCAGTTATATGAAATAGAGAGACATCATAATAAAAAAGACTGAATTAGCAAAATAGAAGTTGGATGTGTGCAAAGACATAATTGACAAATACCAAGGGGAAAAAAGAAGGCATAAAAATAGATATCAGTACTGAGAAAATCACCACAGATGCTGCTGACTATTAAACAAAGGAGATATTATGGGGAAAAAAACCAACATTTTTAGAAATCCAGTTAAAATGGACAAATTTCTAGAAAAATAAACTATAGTGGAACAAAGAGTAGTTCTATGAATAGTCCTATGACCATTAAAACAACTGACTCAGTAATTAAAAACATTAATCCAAAGAAAACTGTCTAGATGGTTTTACAAGTAGTTTCTAAAAAAGATTTAAGAAAGGGTTCCAATCATACACATGTTCTTCAGAATATAGAAAAAGATGGAGTACTTCTTAACCTATTATGTAAGTCTTACATGACCTTGATACCAAAATTAGGGAGACTATAAAAGAAGGAAATTATAGGAAAATTATATGAATGAAAATTTATATGCAAAAATTGCAGGAGCACTTAGCAAGCTGAATGCAGCAGGACAAAACTTGATACATATCATCACCAATGTGGGTTTAACAAGGGAGCTAAGTGTGGTTTAACATTAGATAAGCAATCATTTATATTAACAGGTTATAGGAGAAAAATAAAACATAACTTAATAAAAGAAGAAAATGTTTTAAATACAACTTAACATTCAGTCATGCAGTCATGCTTTAAATACACAAGAAACTAGGAATAGAAGGGAAGAATGAGAATTAACATAGTCTGATAAAAGCTACCTAAAAAAAAAAGAGTCAACTCTAACTCTTGGTAAAATGTGGAAAGCTTTCCCCTTGAGCTTGAGGTTAAGAAAAATATGTCCACTATCACTTTTGTGTCTAGGGAGACCCTAACCGATACATATGGCAATACATTAATGGGTAGATGATAAATAGATGGGTGATAGATAGACAGATAAACAGATATAGATATACAGACAAACAGAGAAATGTTATAAAATTGGATTTCTGGGGGTGCCTGGTTGGCTCAGTTGTTAAGCATCTGCCTTTGGCTCAGGTCATGGTCCCAGGGTCCTGGCATCAAGCCCCGCACCCAGCTCCCTGCTCTGTGGGGAGTCTGTTTCTCCCTCTCCTGCTTCCCCTGCTTGTTTTCCCTCTCTTGCTGTGTCTCTGTGTCAAATAAATAAATAAAATATTTTTTAAAAAATTCGATTTTTGGGGGAAGAGAAGATTGTCATTATTCACAAATGATATTCACAGATGATACAATGTCATAGGTAGAAAATCCAAAAGAATCATGGATAAACTATTGGAATCAATACAATAATGTGGCATGATTGATGGATATAAACTCAAAATACAAAATTCAACTTTATTTTTAAATATCAATGAAAATATTTAGAAAAATAAAATTAAATAACTGTCTAGCTATACATACATATATTATTTTGATAGATCAAAAATTCAGTTACCTAGGAATAAGTCTAATGAAACATTTATGAGGCCATTAATAAGAATACCTAAAAATGAGATACATTAGCAAAAACCTAGATAAATGGAGAAATATTATATGATCACAGATTAGAAGACTAATGCTATCCCTGTGTTAATTTTATTCAAATTCAGTGTAATCTCCAAAATTCTGATGTAACTTTATTTTTGACACATGAAAGACTAATTTTGAAATTTGCATGAAAACTGTAAAGGGCCAAAACACGGTAAGAGAATAATGTGAAAATACTTGATGTATAGAAGTTAAGATAGTGTGTTATCGTTGTACAGACAAATCATATAGCATGACTGGTAAAAAAGCATGCATATATGAACTTTTGATTTTTGACAAAGTGAAATGGTAGAAGAACAGCACTTTCAATAAATATTGCTAGGGAAATTAAATATTTATATATGAAAAAATAAAATTCAGAAACTCCATTTGTATTTCACATCAATAAAAAAAGCACTTTCTTATAGATTATAGACCTAACCATGTAAACTAAAACAATGAAGCTTTTAGAGAACAACATAAGTCTTTTAGAAAATAATGTAAGAGATCCTCATGATTTCAGGATGGACAAATAGCTTTAAAAAGATACCCAAATTACTAAACATATTTAAAAAATCAAGAAATTTGACTACATGAAAGTTAGGAACTTTAGCCTACCAAAAGACACCTTTAAGAGAGTAAATGTTAAACCACAGAAAGTCAAGGAATATCTGTTTATACATACAACTTGCAAAAGACTCACCCAAAATCCAGAAAGAATGTGTACAAATCAATAAGACAGAGGTGAGCAAAACAGTAGAAAATGGGCAAAAGATTTCAACAAGTGTTCAACAAAAGAAAAGATCTAAATGATCAATAAATATATGAAATGCTGTTCCAATTAAATAATAACAATGGAAATGCAATTTAAATAATGATGAGATACCACTGTTCGCTATCCAGTTTAGATAAAACGAAGAAATGTGAAAATACCAAAGTTGACTGGAATATGTTACAATGGGAGGCTCATACACTGTTAGTAAGAGTAGAAACTGCTATAATCTCTTCGGAAAAACATTTTTCATATCTAACCAGCAAATCAGCAATTTCACCCAAGAAATACATACTAGAATAACATATATGCATGCATATCAGGTACATAAATGAAAATGTTTATTAAGAACAGTTTTTTAATAGACAGAACTTGGAAATATGTTCTCCAGTGGTATTATGTACAAATTAATTGTTGATATATTCATATGATGGAGAACTATATAGCAATGAAAAGAATTGAGTACATTTATATACAACAATAAGAAAAAGTCAAAAATCATGATGCAGACTAAAAGAAATTAGGCACAAATAAATCCTTAATCTCTGAATACTTTTTTTAAGAAGATTTTATGTTTTTATTTAAAAAAGAAAAAGTGAGAGACAGAGCATGATTGGAGGAGAAGGGGCTAAGGGAGAGGGAGAAGCAGACTCCCTGCTGATCAGAGAGTCCAATGCAGGGCTCAATCCCAGGACCCTGGGATCACAACCTGAGCCAAAGGCAGTCGCTTAACCAACTGAGCCACCTAGGAGCCCCAACTCTGAAACTTTTATTAAATACTAAAGAAACTGATAAATAATAACAGGGTGTTTTTTTTTTAATGCATAACTGAGTGGTCAAAATAAAACAATAACAGTAAGGAAGTGATTACTATACAAGTCAGAATAGAAATTCCTTTCAGAAGGTTTGCTGGCATGGCTCTATGTCCTGAATGGCAGGGAAAGAAGCTTGTTAGAAAAGACTATGTTTATGATATTTTATTGAACTATACATTTGTATTTTGTGCATTCTATAAATGTTTTATTTCACAACAAAAGGGAATGACTAAAAATATCGGAAATATATAGTATGCTATCGTATGAGATATTCTCATTCAAATAATTAACAGAGAAAGGCTGCTTCTTTTTTCCAGAACCATTTATCTCATAGCATTATCTTCCTTAATGATAGGAGATAAATGAGGTTCCTCTTTGTTCCATTTTCAGATACACTATATATTATTGTAGATGTTGTGGAAAGAGAAAGGTTTTCATTATTTCTTGGCTTTTATTTGAAAGTTAAGTTGCACATAAAGTAGCCAAGAGACATTTGCAAACTGATCTCAAAAGGTAGGTCATGATTCAGACCCTTGCAGCCTTGATGGCGTGTCTTTAATTAACAAAGCAGAGGCTCTAATGGAGAGGCCTCTGAGTGCCACTGCAGTTAATGGTCTGTTAGCATTTCATTTTAAAGGCCTGGGGATAGAGGGCTTAACCCTGGAAAGGGGCCTTGGAAAACAAATTAGAAAACACCAAATGATTAGGCTCCTTAAAAATAGTTCCATGTAAACCCAAAAAAAAAAGAAAAAAAAAAAAGAAAGAAAGAAAAAAAAAGGCAAGAGAAGCTAAAGGTCTTCATTTACTTGTTTTTCACCTAGAAGTATAGCATCATATCTAATATCATGTTCCCCCCTAATATGGTCAGTTCTTCTTAAAAATAAAATCTCTAAGACAAATCAGTTTCTGGTAATGTGTAGTTGTTTCAACACCTGATAATAATAAACTCCTCTATACGAATGATAGTTAATTCCTTTTGAAGATTCTTATCATCTTTTTGATCAAATACAAAAGGGAAGGGTAAACTGAAACACAAATGTAATTTGTGTTTCAGTTTACCCTTCCTTTTCAATTTTAGAGAATTATTTTTGTGGGCACAAAAAAAAAAACCCTAAAGGTCAGAAAGCCATGATTCCAAGTGTGGAATAGCCAACAGCTAAGGCACTTTTTCCAATGGCGTGTAATCAATCATCCAAGAAGAAAGCCTCACCAAAACAAAGATTATTTTGTTTCCTAGAGAAACATTTCTCTCATAAGTTTGCATGTATGTATGTGTTTAAGGAGTAAGTAGCAAGCCCACCAAAAAGCCATTCCTTTCCTTAAAATAAAAACAAGGAGGAGGGGCACCTGGGTGGCTTAGTCGTTGGGCATCTGCCTTTGGCTTGGGTCATGATCCTGGGTTCCTGGGATCCAGCCCCACATGGGGCTCTCTGCTTGGTGGGAAGCCTGCTTCTCCCTCTCCCACTCCCCCTGTTTGTGTTCCTTCCTCGCTGTGTCTCTGTCAAATAAATAAATAAAATCTTCAAAGACAAACAAACAAACAAGGAGGAGATGTGGTGTCCAAGAAAAAGAAAAGTGGTGATCCTGCAGCTACTAATATACACCTGAACATGTATTTAGAAATGGTACCATATACCTCTCGCCCCCCCCCCCCCCCCTTTTTAAAGATTTTATTTATTTTAGAGAGAGAGAACACAAGCAGGGGAAGCAGCAGAGGGAGAGGGAGAAGCAGGCTCCCCGCTGAGCAGGGAGGCCAATGCGGGGCTCAATCCCAGTATCCTGGGATCATGACCTGAACCAAAGGCAGAGGCTTAACGACTGGGCCACCCAGGTGCCCACCCCCCCTTTTTGTTTTTTACTTAGGCTCCACACCCAACATGGAGCCCAACACCAGGTCTGAACTCACTGAGACCAACCAAGACCCTGAAACCAAGACCCAGTTTGCCCAACACACTGGGGCCCCACCTCTTTCTCTTCTTTAATCAATTGATATCTAGATGAGCTAAAAAGCCTGAGAAAGACTGCCAACGAAGTCATTTTGACTGTTTAGAGGCAGAGGCTTCTCAGGCAGTATGTGTGACGGATAGGATCTGCAGCCACCGGGAGTAATCACTCGATAGTAAGATCTGGTTTCTTAACTTTGAATTTCTGGGTTTAGGCCACTTGTACTCCCCAGGTTTATTGCCTTTACAGCATTCATTGGTAGTCTTTTTGAATACCATAATTTGTCCCATTAGGCAAGGGTGAACCAAGAGAAATTTTGCTTTATGCTCTGCTTTCCATAATTTGATGTAATGATTGTAGTATTACTTTAAGGTGATACTCAGACATATAGTGAAAACTGCTTCATCCTGTTGCCTTTCCCTACATAAACATACTCTGTAGGCAATACCAGCAGATTCTATATTTGGTTTTGATAAGAAAGACAAATCCTTTTAAAGTGACTTTTTCTGGTTGCATGTTTCATACCTCACAATTATACCCACAGTGCCCTGAACATAGTGGGCACGGATATCTACTGGTTTGACGTCATTATGATGAGGGAACAGAAGGCAAGCCAAGGACAAAGCAGAAGCTGGCATGTCCACCCCTGCACCCCCATGACATGTGTGACGTTCCTCAGGCACTCCTGGCTACCCTAAAGGAAAAACAAATAGTTAACTTGTAGAGATCACAATCCTGCAAGACCTGAGTCTCCCTCACTTTACAAATGTCCTAGTGATGCACAAGGAAGAGGCTTTCTTATCAACAGCCTAACTTCCAGAGACCTATAGCTAAGTTTCTGAAGCCCTAACATCACTCTCCCCTCCATAAAATTGAGGGAGGCTGAGGCACAGAGAAATGTAAATAAAGTTAAATTTCTTCTAAACCTAAAGCTCATTGATAAGGACATGTGATAGTAGGAGTATGACGTTCCTCTATGAAGCTCTCAACTATCTTAGTGTTAATACCTTACTTAAAAGAAAAAAACAACCTTAACTTGACAAATAACAAAGCCTCTGGTATCCTGTATGTTTTATTTAATACAACGAAAGTTCTTTCAAACCCTCCCTTTTCCTTACCTCCCCTAACCCCAGAGTATATAATCAGCCACCCCTCACAACCCCGGGGCAGCATCTCTTCCTGCCCAGTGTTCCTGTCCCTGTGCTTTAACAAATCACCATTTTGCACTAAAGACATCTCAAGAATTCTTTCTTGGTCATTGGTTCTGGACTCCACCCCACTGAGCCTCACTTATATTCTAAAATTTCATAAATTAGACCCTTTTTTGATCCCAATCTAAATCTAAAGTGCAAGGTTTTGTGTGTGGTGGTGGTGGTAGTGGGGTTGTTATTTGGTTTTTTGCTTTTGTGTGGTTCCTCCCCTTACCCCTGCCGGATTGGTTCTTTAGATTTTCTTGAATCCAACATATTAATTTATCAATGATGTCATAAGATAAACTGGAGCCTCAAAAAGTGAAGACTACGGTACACAAATGCAGGAATAGAGAGCAAAACATTAACTTTTGTGGTTGTTCTTAATTTGTACTGTGGCTAGCTGGGGCAGAGGACACCATGTTGTGGGGAAAAGTGCTCTCGAGGGCTGACGGACAAATCTCTAGGCTGTGATCTGAAGCTTATGGTGAAACCCTTTATCATAGAGCACCATCACAACAGTGGGTGAAAAAAAAAGTTAAGAAAAAAAAAAGCACAGCAAGGGATGCATATTTACATATTTTAATGAAAACAAATTATCTCTCCTGAAAGTAATTAATTGTGAAATTATTTAATTATGTGGCAGTAGTAAGGGGGAAACAGTGTTTGAGGTTTTCAGTAAATTCCAGTTTATAAGTAAACAGTTATTTGAGTCTGGATTCTTTATTAAGTAATTTTTTATTGAAATCTCAGGATGTCAAGCTATTTTTTTTTCACTAGTACTATACCAAAATGCAGCAATTATGCAATTAGAAAGAAATTGCTTTTGTGGATTTCTTTCAGTTCTGAAATATATACATTTAGAAAGTGGTGGAGAAAGGAGATACAATAGAATACTTGAGAAAGATGGGCTTGACTTTGAAATATTTATTCAAGCAAAAACTCTCATTGATTGCTCTGTCAATTTCTCAGCATGCCTACATAAGAATAAACATAGAAATATAGAATCTAGTATCTGAAAGGAAACCTACAGATTATCTAATCCAGCTTCCTACACAATACTAGAAACTTTCCCACTACAACTCCATCAGTAGGTCACCAATTTTCACTCACACAAAATGTGTGGCTCCGAATTCACTTGTAGTAGTTGTAGGATAGCTCTACTGGATACATTCTCTTTAAAATTTTGTCCATCAGATTAATTTTTGCTTTCTCACAGCACAGGATGTGTCTAATTACTATTCCACCTTTAGTCTATCAAATATTTGCACATGTTTATTTTTGCCTTTGCATTTTTTTTTTCCCCTGATTCAGGCTCAACATTCCTATTACACTCAAGAACCCCAGATACAGCATAACTTACTTACCAGTCACTGCTCTGGATGTTCTCACTTGAAAGAGCTTCAGTGTGTGAATGCATAGTTTCTCAAACTTGACAATATGTTCTAGAATAGAAGTGGCACCATCATCACCCCAGATCTGCTCCCAAAAGTCAACTACTCTCTTTCTTGTGTTCCTATAATATATTTAAGAGCTAATGAAGGATACTGATTAACCATAAGGAAACCACTACTCAAGTGATTTTATCAATGGTGTGACCATACACAAATTACTTGACCTCTCTGGGTCAGTCCCTTAGTAAAATGAGGGTAATTATAGTACCTACCTTTCATTGCATTGAAAATGTATTAAGTTACAATTTGTAAAATGCTTAGAACAATACCTGACACATAGCAATGTTTTGTAAGTGTCTATTGGTTCCCAAATTGTCCCCTGAACACAGAGGGCAAGGAGAGGCCAATGAAAGCAGGCAGAACAGACTGATACATGGAATATTAAATAGGAAAAAGAACTTACATATAAGGGTAATATGAGGTAGCCACAAGATGGGTGGATCTCTGCATTACTTGCCAGAATCTTAAAAGTGTGTATAGAGGCCTTAACTGGATTTAGTGTTTCATCCAGATGGTTCCAGCAACATTGTTCTTTCTCTCAAGGCTGCATCCTTGAAAATGGCTTCCATGTGGAAATGGTGGGTGAAATGTACATTCCAGGACAGGGGAGGCAGTTAGGAGCCTCCAAATACTCACAGCCAGCTCGTGAGTCAACTGGAGGTCCCATCACCTGATGACCTCCTCCAACAGTGTTCATTAAAGATATGGCTGAATCTAAGTCTTCATAGTTTTATTAAATTTCTTAAGTTTGCTTTGGGACAGTTTTTCTATCCTTTAATTTTTCATAAATATTTCATAAATAATTCATAAATATTTGTTTAGCAGAATGATCCCTTTTGTTGGCAGAAATACCATGCAGCACCACTACATAATAAATAAAAGAACTGCTCTGTGCACAACTGGGATAAAAGTCCAGACATCTAGCTGTAACTAAAATGAACTTCACTCCATACATGCCATGAAGACCAGAAAGCATCTCTGGTGATGTTGGATTATGAAAAAAGAATGGAGATATATTTTTTAACCTTTTGATCCTAACTTGTTTTCCAGTGTATGTGGTAACTGTTGCGTTCTCCATAAATTTCATAATCAGAAGGATTTCAATCTACCTGAATCACCAAAATATAAAGGAAGAGAGTAAGTTCAAAGTATTGGACATTGGCATCCCTGAAGTTTCCTTTCTTGTCCCTGAACCATTAACATTTGCATCTTTTGTAAATACATAATGAATTCTACTATCATCCAGTTCACCTTCCTGCATTTTTCCCCTAACAGTATTGCGACTTTGCCAAATTTCTGCAAGAAATCAAGATATATCCTATCTATAGCCTCCACCTAACCTGAATGGCTGTTAATCCTCTCAAGCAAAAAAGTAAAGCTTATAAATTTTGTATTTGCACTTAGAGTGTTCTTAGGAATCCTTTTTTTTTAATCTGTGCTGATAATCCTTCTGATAGTTCACCCTTTTAGGGCTCTATTAATGGTCTAGGTTCAAATAGAAACAAAGATTAATAAATTTGACATCATTACCTGGTAAAGATAGCTTTATATTTTGGATATAAAGAAAATTTTTTGCCCCTTGGTTTAAACTGATACACTACCTGATAATTAAAACTTCTTATAGAAAATCAAAAGTGATCAATGATGTCTTTAAAGACTAAACCTAAGTATTTAAACCTCAGTTTGAGATATTAAGACCCGTATTAGTTTCCTAGGTCTGCCATAACAAAGTGGTTTAAAATGACAGATATTTATCCTCTTTTAGTTCTGGAGCCTAGAACTTGGAAATCAGTACATTGGTAAAGTGGTGCTTTCCCAGAACCCAAGTGAAGAATCTGTTCTTCGCATTTTCCAGCTCTGGTGGCTCCACAGTTATCCTTGGTTTGTTGCTGTGTCACTTCAATCTCTGACTTCACCTTCATATGCCTTGTCTTCTTTTGTGTGTATATTATAAGAACACTTATCATTGGATTTAGGGCCCACCCAGGCCTAATCCAGGATGGTATCCTTATCTCATGATCTTTAAATTTCATTATCTCTTCAAAGAGCTCTTTTCCAAATAAGGTAACATTCACAGGTTATAGGGATTAGAATGTCACATATCATTTCAGCCCCAAAGACTTAAATTCATATGTAATTGTTAATCCCCTTTATTTTTTTTTTTCTCCACTATCCAAGAACAGTGGCTTGTACAGGAAACAAGTTGGAAGTTTAGAGGATGAAGATGAGTGTGATGGTAAGGGCACTTGAAACCATGATGTAAATGGTGAAGGAAACAGAGCTATTTCTTCTGGAGAAGAAAAGACTTAACGATGTGGCAGGGGTCAATAATAGTTCTCTTTATATATTTGGAAGATAGAATTGACTTCTATATATGTGCAAGATAGAAAAGACTTCCATATGGTTCCTGAGGAGTAGAATTAAAATTGATGTTTGGTGGATACCAATAGATAGATTACAGGTTCAATTCAAGACACATGTTTCTAAAAAAACTGTCCATAGCTTCAATGGATTGCCTTAAAACGTAGCAAACTACTTATTACTGAGGGTGGTCAGATATAGAAATAATAAAATGAATTAAAATCTCTAAATGATTTATAAACTGATTCTCCTGTGATTTTCAAATCAGAATGCATATTAGAATCATTTGGGAATCTTGTAAAACTTGACATGTTCTTTAAGAGTGAGGTCTGAGTATGTGTGCTTAATCCCTTATTATCTATTGGTTTAGACTGATGGTTTCCAAAGTGTGTTCCCAAATCAGCCTGAGCAGCCTGAGATCCTGTGATCCTTTAAAGAAGGATCTTTAAAGTCCCTTCCAATCCTGAGGTTTTGATTCTAAGATACAGAAGAGAAGGACAAGGTATTCGATCAACAACACATCTAAAACTGAATTGAAAATGTGAACAGAGATTCTTGGGCAAGATTGCCAGCAAATTCCACAGAGGCCATATTGTTCTGTGTATTGTTCTTCTAAGCCTGGATAATCATGCTCAATGATGTATATTCACTTTAAGAGGACTCTTCAAGTGGAAAATGTTCCTGAAAGGTTTAAACACCGTGAATGATCCCAAACTCATCATCGTGTCATGGGAGCCGGGGCCACTAAGAATATAACCACAGAAGGAAAATAAAATGAGGCAAGAGCTTGGCAATTTGATGCAGATGAGACTGAGGTTATTATAGTCCAGGCTAACAATGTAGTCTGAAGGAAAGAAGGACATTTTGTTAAAGGACAATGTATGTCACTAACATTTGAGGAATAAACTTTAAAAATTAAATTAAATAGATAAAGAAAGGGGAAAAGGAAGAATACAGATTTAGGAGGCAGGTTCCAGAAAAATATTAGGTGTAGTCATTATCTTTCAGTGAACATTCTAATATAAATGTGACATGTCTACCATGTAGAATAGCATGTGTTTTGCTATTTTTCTACATGTAAAAAACCATGTGTGCTCTGGATGTGAAAAGTATTGCAACTGGTAAAGCAGCACATATTTACTAAATAGACCTTGAATGGGCATCAACCTTAAGGTTCTTTTCTTACAAGGGAAGAGAACATTAAAATCTTGCACTTATTTAAAAACAAAAGAAAACAAAATAATTTATTGATGTATGGAGAAGTGCAGTTTTCCAGGTTTCAAGAAAAAGTTGATCTAGCAGCTAATTGATGATGTATCCAACAAACAAGTCGAAAGTCATTTGTTTTTCTTTTCTTTCCTTCTCCTCCTCCTCCCCCTCCCCCTCCTCCTCCTCCTCCTCCTTCTTCTTCTTCTTCTTCTTTTTTTCATTCTCTCTGTTCTGATATCCAAGGTGCTGGCTTTAGCTCAGGGCTGGCTCTCTCTGTGGTGCATCAGAATTTCTTCTACCAAACTAAGAGGATTTCTTTCATGTTCATGTCACGGGGGCAAAGGACTTCTCTTTTTCTTACTCATACTGAATTATTAATTATTTTAGATTACATATCCATCCCTGAACTGACTGTCAAGGTAAGGGGCATAGGATTGGCTTGGGTTAAGGAGGGCCAAAGGTTGAAGTGAGATGATGATAGTCATCCTTCTCTAACCACAGCAAAATTCCTCTCTGGAAGAAAGGCACAGAAGCCAGGTAGGCAATGGGCAATGGAAAAGAGGAGGTCAGATGAGAACCTGATAAAAGTTTGGAATTTTTCCTAGAGACATACTATTGATAAGTTTTTGTTTGATTCTCATAAACACAAAGTTGTACATGATACTCTACCCATAAAATATATTGATAGTTATCATCTTCTCTTATTTTTATTTTTTACTTTCAAAATGAAAACTCAATAGGCAAGCAGGAAAGCCACTTCATAATTTATCAAAATGTGAACTCTCAGGGTCTATATTTTAAATCCAGACATCATAGTGTACATGTCTATGTGTGTAAGTTGTCCAAAGAGACCATAGTTTCTTTACAGTTAAAAAAAAAAGAGAGAGAGAGATGGTGACCTCAGAGAACACTGAGTAGAAGCGCACAAGAGATGCAAACCAGTTCAGACTCCCACCTATGCAAATCTGAGCCCAACACATAGCCTTCCCGAGTCCCTGATTCATCTACTCATTTAAATTACGAATTTAAGAAAGTATAACCGTTCTCTTCCTTGTCAGTTGACACCTTCTCTTAATTGTACTGAAAAAACGATCTTGCTTCAGAAACTGAAACTTACGGGGAGGCACCTGAGAACCAGAAAAAAGTATGTTGGAGGCCAGAGGGTTCTGAATAACAAGAGACAATTGTTCAGTCAGCCCAGGGTGTGGACATTCAGTACAAGTGAGTTTCTCTGTAGTACCACTTTTCTATCCTTGGTAGTTAGATTCTTATCAGAAAAGATAGTCTGCACCATGTGGTTGGCCAGACAGACCAACACACTGGTCTTCTTTCAAGACATGGTCTTGGGGCACCTGGGTGGCTCAGTGGGTTAAAGCCTCTGCCTTCGGCTCAGGTCATGATCCCAGGGACCTGGGATCGAGCCCCACATTAGGTTCTCTGCTCTGCAGGGAGCCTGCTTCCTCCTCTGTCTCTGCCTGCCTCTCTGCCTGCTTGTGATCTCTGTCTGTCAAATAAATAAATAAAATCTTAAAAAAAAAAAAAGACACGGTCTCTACATACTGGCTTATCTTTTATTTGGCGTGAAAGTTGAGGGGCACAAAAAAGGCATGGGCTCTGCCAGCAGAACAAGATCCAGGAAGGCTGTCTAGTCACCTGTAAGTATGGAAGCCTGCTCTACAGGGGTCCCTCCTCTTGGAGTGTACACTCAGGCTGCCTATCAAAATATCTTTTGATATTTCATTTAGGCTTTTCCCTCATAAATGCAATTTTCTCCATTGGTTATATTTATGGTGGTTAATTTAGGGCCCTTTATGGATAGGCATTTGGGGCAAATGGCCTGAGGGCCGGCTGCTTAATCATTTTCTACAGCTAGCAGTTCTCAATGTATCGGTCTTGGCTTCCTGCCTTGGCTCTGAAAAACATTCCTACTAAACGTGAGCATGATTTGTATAGGTTTTCTCCCTTTAACAGGAGGGAGAATGTGGTATAATTGAGAGGACCATGGACTGAGGGTCAAAGGAGGTTGGTTTGTTCCCAAACCTGCTAGAAATTAGCTTCGTGGGTCAGTGGATCAGTTATGATAATCACTCTCAGCCTCAGTTTCCTTATCTGTAAGGTGAGGGGGTCAGATGAGGGTTTAAGTCACCCATGAGCTCTAATTTCCATCTTTCCATTTATTTATGTCTCCTCTATTTATAAATCATGATACTCCCACTCCCCCAACCCAAAACTATGATTTCCCAAGACCATAAGATCCATTAAAAAAGAAAAGGGAAGACTATGAATTCTCCTCATCTCCTTACCTAACTCACAGATACTTTGTAAAAATAAAATACATATGTTTAAAAAGATGTATGTTGAGAGCCAAGAGAATGAGTATGTGTATCTTTTTTCTGATACTTACCCCCTCTGTATCATTTCTGATAATTATCCCCCTCTGTATCTGGACATAAACTTAAGTGGGGGAAAAAAAAAGGTATTCTTTTCATTAAATATCCATTTTGGCTTGCATCTTTGCAGCTCTAGAGTTAAATTCTTTGGCAGCAAAAGCCAAATACTTTGGGTATAGTATTGGGCATGACAATACCAATATGATAGCAATAACTACCTGTCCATCTTAGTTTTTTCAGAGAAAGCATTTATACAGAAGTGATTTTAAACACTCTATTGTTTCTAGAGAGAATTGTGAGGTGTTGAGAATTTATCTTTATATGCATTATAATGAATATTACATAAAGGAAGGAATTATTATCTGTTCTGTTGACTGTTGTGTCCCCAGCCCCTAGAACACTGCCTGGCCCATATTCTACAAATATTGCTGAATGAAGGATATAATTCAGCACAGTTTAGAGAAGAGAGGTGAGTGTCACCTAGTCTTTTTTGTTTGTTTAAGATTTTATTTATTTGTCAGAGAGAGAGGAAGCGAGCGCACAAGCCAGGGGAGCTGCAGGCAGAGCAGGCAGAGGGAGAAGCAGGCTCCCCGCAGAGCAAGGAGTCTGATGCTGGACTCAATTCAGGACCCTGGGATCATGACCTGAGCTGAAGGTAGCCACTTAACTGACTGAGCCACCCAGGTGTCCCTAGGTCACTTATTCTTGAGCCCACACTCCCTTCTTAGTTCAAGAGCAGCCAGGCTGAAGCTTCACTAACATCTTTAATCACAGTGTACTATCCTCTCCAGTCCCAACATCTGTCTCCTGCCCATCATCCACTTGCTCCCTGATGGGCTGCCATGTGCTTTTCTCACCCTTTTCTGAATGATGTCCTATCTGCTAATGCCAACTGAGCAGAAATTTCCTCCATCACCAGGTGTCTAGTTAGCTAAGGTGCCCTTTAATAAGGATTAGCAATTTGTGGAAACATTGGATAGATAGTTGACTATTATAAACCATCAAACTGACATGGAGTAGAAAAGAAATGGAATTGACTGGCAGGTCATAAAGAGAAGTTGGGGGAAATAATAGTTATTTCTACATTACTTTATGATAACTCTTCCTGGAGACATACAGACTTTGTTTAGAAAAGCACTGGGATCTGGTATAAAGGATTAGGAACTCAATCAGATTATCAATATTTGAAAGCTCCAACTTCTTTCTACTACATAGGCACTATTGAGATGTGTAATAATGCAAATACATTTTTTAAATGTACAAAATGATCCAGATTTTTGTTTTTTGTCTTAATTTTTTTTTGTTTTGCTTTTCAGAACCATAATGGATTCTATTAAAGATATTTAAAGAAGCTTTAACTGTAAAATTTCATTCTAAATTAAATTTCAATCTTCTTAAATTAAATTTCAATCTTAATCTTGAAATTTAATTTCAATCTTCTAAGTATGAACATTGTTTATAATGACCTGCTCCTACAATACATGCATTTTCTTCAATACCTGCTCATGTGCCATCCCTTAATTTGCTTCTCTATGTCTTGTCTGCCGCAATAAGGCTGATAGGATGCATTTGTCTTAACAGGCAAGAAGAGGACCAGAAGTCTACGGTCCATCCTTGGGTCTGAAATGTCAGACAGGCTTTCCAGTACCAGGAGGTTGGGAGGTTGCAAAATGCAGTGCTCCTATATGATTCTATCCTTTCATAGTCCTTCACAAGCAGCAGCAGGTCCAGGACTTGAGGTCAGCTCAACATGCCTAATCTCCCACGAACTCTGACCCAACTCACCTTTGCTGTCCACCAGACTCGACTCTACTGATGGGTCTTGGAGGCAGTATGGTTCATCAGAAGTAGGTTCTGGTACAGTCCCACATCTATTGTTTCCTTACTAATGTCCCACACTTTCTTTAAGCTTAGAGTTTTCCTCTGAACCTTAACCAAGACCTGAATTCTTTAGAATGTTATCCTGTTCCATCCATCACTCCTTCCTTAGTGTAGGTTAAGGAGTCATGCATTATAGCTATGAGCATGGGCCCTGGAGCAAAGTCAACAGGACTGGACCATCTTCAGCTCTTTCTTCCTGTGGGAACTTGGTAAATGACTCAAGATCTCTGTCTTAGTTTCATTTGTAAAATGGTATAATCACAGTCCCTCCTTCAAAGGTTTATTATGAGGGCCAAATGACCACATGTATGCCATCTATAAATATTAGTAATAAAACATTTCAAGAAGAGAGAACCACTTTGTCCAATGCTTGTAGCAGAAATGAAGACTTGCATGATCCTTGAGGATTATAAACTGGTTGAGGGATAATAAATGATGTATTATATATTAGAGATAAAAGTCCCCACAATGTATCCTCCCAACTACCATTTGCCGAGTTCACAATTAAAACTTTTGATGAATAGTATCTCTCTATAAGTACATGGGAGAGGGGTGTCTGGTTGGCTCAGTGGGTTAAAGCCTCTGCCTTTGGCTCAGGCTCAGGTCATGATCTCAGGGTCCTGGGATCAAATCCCACATTGGGCTCTCTGCTCAGCAGGGAGCCTGCTTCCCTTCCTCTCTCTCTCTGCCTGCCTCTGCCTACATGTGATCTCTGTCTGCCAAGTAAATTAATAAAATCTTTAAAAAAATACTTTTAAAAAAGTACATGGGAGAGCTATTCTTTTAAAAGGACATATAAAAAATAAATTTAAATAATTAAAATCTCCTGAGCACAATTTAAACCTTTGAGGGTTCAGCAGTCAGTATATGATGTCCAAGTTACTTTGGGGTCATTATTATGAACCTCTCATCAAGCACCTGCTTTTACACGTGACATATGCTCAAGAGGTATTTGTTGGTAGAATGTCGAAGACACGAATGGACATCAATAATCACTGCATTACTATAGATAAGTAAAGTGCTAGTAAAGAGAATGTCAGATACATCACTGCCCAGAATATCACCATAAAAAGATTTCTGATCCCAAAGAATACCTTTTATTTAGAGGTGGTGAAATGATTGCTTGGCAATCCAAAGCTAAGACATGGTAGAGCAAAGATGTAAGCCCTCACTCGCTGCAAAGTAGGACTGTCAGATTAAAATACAGATACCCAATTCAATTTTAATTTCAGATGAACAATGAATATTTTTAGGACAAGTATGTATCAAACATTGAGCATTTTTAGGATAAGTATGTTCTAAATATTGACAAATTTATCAAATGGGGCACAATTATCTTAAAATGTTATTCACTGTTTACTTAAAATTCAAATTTAACAGAGGATCCTGTATTTTTACTTGCTAAATCTGGTAGCCCACTCTAAAACCCAACTGCTACCCCACATACTATTTCTGTATGGCCTCCCTTTGTGACCTGATATGGTCTGGGATGCTTTTGGACACCCTGGGATGCTAATTCTCTAAGATTTTGTGCTTCTTTCTGCTTCCTGTGATTGGAAAAACCCAGATCTCTTCCACATTTGCTTCCTGTCTCATTCTTCTTCACCTAGTGCTTTTATGTGCTTGAAAATCTTTGACCCTTCTTCCACATTCTTGTCCTAAGTTTACTTGTCATCAAGATGACTCACTGTCACCTCAAACTCATCCCATTTGTAAACTAAACTCTTCTTTCCTACAATTCTTATTCCTCCTCCGAATTTCCTCTCTTTAAAATGCAGTGACCAATTTCCCAACAATCAGACTTGCCAAACCACAAAATAACTACAATCTCTCCCCACCCTTCCTCACTGCAGCCGCATCCAATCAATTCCTTGGTCCTGTTGCTCCTTTTTTCAAACATTTCCCCAGCCTATCCTTTATACTGCCAAGGACCCAAGCCTAAAGAAGGCTCATATCACCTCATTTTCTGAACAATGTGATTGTTTCCTGATGGCTCCATCTCTCCCTCCTCCAGGCAATTCTGCCAAGCACATGCCCAGGTTAATGTCTCTAAAATACAAGACTTTCTGACAAGAGAAAGACGAATAGCCTGACATAAAATGAACAATGTTTATGCACAAGAAATTGGCAGTAGAGAAATTATAAATGACTGAGAAACATATGAAAAGATGCTCAAATGCACTAATGGTTTGGGGAAATGCAAATTAAACTAATAATGAGACATCACTTTATGACTAGGAAAAAAATGAAAAGAACAAAAACAGCTAATGCTGAGAAGGATGAAGGAAAAACTTTTCTTTCATATACAGCACGTAGAAATGTCAATGGGCAGTTTTTGAAAGCAATCTAGCATAATCCGTAAAAATGGAAAATGCACAGATGTTTTGACCCAGCAATACCACTCATAGGAATCTATCTAATAAAATGAAATCCACTAGTACTTAAACACATATGCACAAGGGTATTTGCTGTCGACAGCTTTGAAACAGAAAAACAATCCAAGAAACAAAAAATCCTTGAGGGAAAAAGGGATACCAAGAAATAAGAAATGGGTTGAATAACTTAAGGTCTATCCATACCACAGAATATTAGGCAGCTATTAGAATAAATTAGTGCATCAGGAGAGTCAGAATTAATTAAATGGGATTTCTATAAGTGGAAAAAAAATGCAAAAACATGTACATGCAATGCCATCTTTATTTTTTTAAGATTTTAATTTATTTATTGACACAGAGAGAGAGAGAACACAAGCAGGGGTAACAGCAGGCTGAGGAAGAGGGACAAGCAGGCTCCCCACTCAGCAGGGAGCTGAAGGCAGGCCTTTAATGACTGAGCCACCCAGGTGCCCCGCAATCCCATTTTAAATAGTAATCCAACTCATTTATGTATTTGTGTCTATATAATGTACACATGCTTGCACACACACTTACATTCATATGTTCATATGAACATGGAAGGGTACCCTCATCAAATTGTTCACATGAGTCACCTTGGGAGGGAATAATGGGGTCTGATATGAATTGGCAGGGGAGATGTAAAACATTAGTTTTATATCTCCTGCCATAATTTTGTTTTTTAAAGATTTTATTTATTTGACAGACAGAGATCACAAGTAGGCAGAGAGGCAGGCAGAGAGAGGGGGAGGCAGGCTCCCCGCTGAGCAGAGAGCCCAATGCGGGGCTCGATCCTAGGACCCTGAGATCATGACCTGAGCTGAAGGCAGAGGCTTAACCCACTGAGCCACCCAGGCGCCCCATCCTGCCATAATTTTTAATGGTCCTCCATTGCCAATAAAAATAATAAGTATTTAGCCCCCATTAGCGACCTCAGTCTATTTTCCTGGCCTTCAATAGTACTATTTCTTATGAGGTCTTTCCATCGCAACCAAACTGATATTTCTGGTGATCTCATTGTTGATTCTTCATAAGTTATCTCTCACCCCTGCCCTATACTTAACCCTCCACACTCACCCACATAATTGACCCCCCTTCTTTTCAACTATTCCCTTAAGGAACCCCTCAAATTTCATTTGCTTTATGAAGAGCTTCCTATTCACTCTGACCTTCTTTGTGGTATCCTTTCTGTGATAGTGATACTTCAGTTTTCAAGGACCATTCCTTCAATATCTGCCTGATCATCCCACCAGCTCGCCTGTGCAGAGAGCATTCCATTGACCACTGGGCCTAATGGAGCTGCTCCAGGACACACCAGCAGGATGTAGCCAGTGTCATCAGCCCTGCTCTTCTAACTCATATTTAAGTCTGGCCCTCTGAGCCCAAAAGCTGTATTCTTTTTATTAAGCCACGCTTGCTATATTTTCTTCTTTCATGTGTGAAAGAATGTCATCCGCTGCCCCATCTTTCAGAGAAAGACTGGTATTACCTTACCCCTGGACCTCATTTTCTCTGTCTGATTTTCTGGGCTCCTAACCTTACCCTTTTTCAGTAGAGTAGTGGAGGCAGTGTTCTATAGTTCCTGTGAATTCTTATCTCAACAGGGGTTAGATATATGTCATTGCCATTAGCAAGGACCTGCCCCTGCTAGGTACTGTCCCCAGCATATTATATATAATAATCATAGAAGCAATGTTTCATTATTAGCCCTTTACAAATAATGTAAAAAGGTTAGGTAAATGGTTCTGGGTCTGGCAGTTTAAGGGCAAAGTCAGGGCTCTCAGGTTCCAAAATCTGTGTTCCCTTGCATGAGCAGAGCTAGCTTTAGCTTCAGAGTTAGGACTTAGAAGAGGGTACAAGAAGACAAGGCTACTATGGAAGGAAGAGACACAGCACAGCACAATGAGCATAGGACTCTTGGCAAATATAGTCACAGCTGGCAGGAGTCCACACAAGGGCAAAGATGGCAGCCGGGAGCCAGGGTCCTAGAAATCATTATCAAAGGTCTTCCTTTTGCCCTACAGGTAGTGCACCCTGCAAAATGGGCTCAAAACCTGCTTGAAAATCCTTACATGGATATGCCTTATATATATTTACCTCCTATCACGAATCTCCCTTTATGCCTACATCTTGACACGATCAAATTCCTTTTTGGATACTGTCTATCCAGTTTCCTCCCATGTCTAGGTGCTGCCCCTAGAGTGAGAGTAAACTCATCTGGGGACTACATATTCATGCCTTTCTGGTGCTTCAGATGTGTGCCAGTCTATTTGCTCATCAATCAGGCAAATGAGTGAAAAACAATGCCCTCAACCAGACAGGGTACATCCCAACCTATTCAGAGGGCTCCCCTGATTTTAACTCCCCTGGCAATTTCAGAGAGGAAAACTGGCAGCTGTCAGGCCTGGGCTTCCTTTCCCTCTCCTGGTAGGTACAGTATCTCTGAGCTGTGGTATTCACACATGCTCAGCGTGCTGCCAGCAGGGATCAAAGACAGAGTCAGAAGAGGCAGAAATAGCAAAAATTCCAATTCCAATGCTTTTACGGCTTGCAGTCATTTAGCATTTCATCTCCATGAATTTCCCAGGGTGCATTCCAGAGTTGTGTGCATTTAAGTTTTGACCCTTAGCTGCCCATTGTCCCATTCCCTTTCTGAATATCCAGAAAGTCACACCATTAGTCAGAGGGGATACCCATGGGGGTAATAAGAAAATCAACTCAGTAACCCGACCAAATTGTTTTAAATAATTTCTGACTCAGAATGACCATATCTCTGCCCTTTTGCTGCCCTCGCCACTGCCCCCTCCACCCCTTTGGCAATTTCTGTTTCCATTCTGGCCTGGTGGGGTCAAAGTATCATAAAATCATCCATTCTAACATGAGTCTTATCTGATTTTTTTTTTTTTTTTGAAATATCAAAGAAGTCAGAAACATCATATATCAAGAGACTGGGTTCTCTGGTTCTCATTTGAACTTTCTGAGGTTCCTGCAACACTAGCTTAAGTTCAGTCAGTTTGATGTTATGACTTTGAGTTTGGTGTTTAAGGCGCTATGAAATAAACATCAATACAATGCTGGCTCTTGTTTCATTTGAACTATTTAGCCCTCTAGGGCAGACTCGGGCAAATCTAGAAATTTGAGTTTCACCGATTACTGAACTTTAAAGGAGGACTGAAGTTACGGATTAAGGGAGTCTGACTTTCAAAAACCGCTTCTAACTTAAAGTAAACAGCTCAGGCTCCTCATCAGCTTTTCCTGAGCCATCTCTGGTTAAAAGTTGGCCCCACTGGAAGTCAGTCTACAGCCTGTCTCTATTCTTCCAGAATTACAGGTTGCCATGGTTACAGTGGCTTCTGGAAATGAACTTCATAATTGCTGCATATTGCATATAAACAGCTGGATTCCCTCTTTCAATTTCACTCTGAAACAATGAAGGCCCAAGAAAATGTCCTCGTATTTGAATCATTGACATGCTAAAGATCATTATACCAGTAGTGAAGCATCATGGTGTAGGGAAACTTGAAGAAATGATGATGTCAAGTTCCCCAGGCTCTATATATGTGTATGAATGTAAAATGTGTATGTGTGATTCCACATACACAGAACAAGAATCCTTGAGAAGCCGAAAGAGCCCCTCCTTTCAAAGATCCATTAATACAACTCCTGTTTTACAGGGTGTGAAACAGAAACCCAGAGACTGAACATTTTCTGTGCATTCTCTCACAGCAAGACAGGTACAGAATGGAATTTACAGAAGAGCCTGGTGCTGTGGATATGGCTCCCATCACATTCAGAATTTGGGCTTGAGTTCCAGCTCCGCTCCTGCTCAGCTATGTGGTCTCTGAGTGTCATTCAACCCAGCACTCAGTCTGTGTCGGTATTTTAAGAGAGTTGGTTATAGAGTTTTCGAGGCATGTACCTATTCATGTCATCCCTCTATCAACAGTAGTTGCTGAGAAGCCAAGGTTAGTGGCTAAGTTTGTATTCTCTTTTAAAGAAACATATTGATATGAATTTTAAAATAAAATCACTTTCAGGAAAGTGAGATATTACTGGTTGTTAATATCCTAGCAAAGATCAGTTAATGAAGTTAGTTAATCACATAGTGCAGTGTTGAGAATATGAGACCCAGATGATAATGAGGATGGGGTTCTTTTTGGAGAGGAAGGTTGGTTGAAAAAGACAAGTTCCTAGAGGTTTGTGGGGGAACCTAGGTCAGCAGATTTCACCTGGTTGAGAGAGGAGAAGAAAGAAGATGCAGAAGGGGTCCAATAAGGAGACAAGAAGACCTATTTCACAAAATGAGGGTATTTTTCTGTGTCTTACTATCCATCCATGTAGTTGTCTCTCTCTCTCTGAGAAAGTCTTACAGTGTTCCCAAGGAAAGTTACGTAGAGAATAATAATACTGCTAAGGTAATAATAATAATAATAATCTCTTAATAAAGAACTATTTCTGTGTCCTACCTAGAGCTTGCACAGGTAACATCCTGCTTCTGAATGTCAAATCTCAGCGGCCAGCTGTGTTACTCTCCAGGGCTGTGCAACCTGCCCTCTCCCTATTCCCGATTAAGGTTTGATCTTCCACAAGATGACCTTACCATGGGTAACAGCCAATAATGAGGACAGAATTTCATTCTCCTCCTTGGAACTGGATTTTCTTTTCAGGCAAGAACTGGGTATAGTTTTCCAGGAGTCTTGAAAGGACGAATATGAAGTGCTAGGTAGCAATCCCTCTGGCTGCCTTTGTCCCTTTTATAGAGCCCAAAATGTACTAACTTTAAGAAAACAACAACAAAAAAATCAACTACTTTAAACCCCCCTCTGATTCCCTGGCCCACAACTGGGGGTAAGAAAGACCACTGGGGGCTCCTCTACCTCTCCTTGGTTGGAAGAAATCCTCTTGGTAATCGGTAACATACGGGTATAGTCCAATCCACCTTTGATCTCGTAAATCTCACCTGGTTTCTTGTGCATTGAGACCCTTTCTGAATCCTTATTTGTTGTAGGTTTTGTCCCCTGACTTGTTTTTTCCTCCTTCCTCAACTACATGTTTCTTGGTGTCTCATCACTGATAATATCTTTTCACCATGAAACCCTCCCCCTAAAAGAGGCGTGCCTTTTCCTCAGGCAAATGTTCCCACATGCTTCAAGGTTTGGCATGTTTCAGTTCTTGAATCATGCCTCCCCTAAAACACAAGATGCTCTTTGAGGGGAGCATCACAAAGGATTAGGACTTAATAACTATTTTATCTTTTGATATTTTGATATGCCTTGGAATACTGACACCTAGGCTAACTGAATATGAACCACTCATTCATCAATTTTGTTGAGTATCTACTATGTTGTAGGATTTTCATAAACAATACTATAATTCTTCAAAAGTTTCTTTTTTCCAGGAATAAAGATAAATGAAAAGTGAAAAACAGAAGATGGAAGATTTTGTTAACAGAGGGAGTTTGAATTTCTACCATTACTGTTTGAGACCCCAGGCTTACCAATTCTCTTTGTATTTTATTTCTGTTCATCTTAGAGAAAAGCCAGAGGAAAGTTTCTGGGTTTGTTGGGAGAAAGATGGGGTTGTGGAGATGTTAAATAAGAATTTTTGGCCTCTACTTCCAAGGCTATCCTAAGGACCAGAAAGATCTATGGACATAGGGCCTCTGGCTAAAACTCTTTTGCAAAGTTTATTTTAGGAAAATAAAACTTGCCTCTGTCCAGAGATAAGTCAGAAGATTGCTAGATGGGGGTGGAGGTGAGGAGGAGGAGTGTTAGCAGAAAGAAATTTCCATGACAGAACTCTACTTGTTTTATGTAATCCTTATCCACTCACCCAGGGCTGTCATTCCTGCCTCTGTGCCCTCAAGAGCAAATGCAGCCAGCACAGTGACATTTTAATAATAATACTTTGTACTTATACAGCACCTGTCAGCCAATGATCTCAAAGTACTTCTCCTGTGATTAACTCATTAATTCTCACAAGGATAAGTGACTTTCCCAAGGTCACAGAATAGTGAATGTCAGGGCAGGCATGTGCCTTGAGTTCTCCTGCTCCTGCTCTGAAGACAATCCACTTTCCTGCCTGCCACAAAGCTGCCTCTGACATAATCCAGGCTTACCGAGCCACCATGGGTTTATAATTGCATGTCTGGGTCTTCCATTATACCATTTTGCTTAATTAGTCTAGTAGTGAGACCATCTCTGTTTAGTAATCCTCCCATCCGTGGCTGGAAATGCAAAGTTCTTGGGTAGGGGTGGAGATACTGTGATGCACCACCCTAGAGAACGTGCCACTTTGTGTCTTGGATTTGGTGGTTAGTGGCACACAGTGCACTCACCCTGATAGAGCGAGGCAGCTGGGGAGTGGCACCTAGAAAACAGCATTAAAGGCAGGCTGGCAAAGAGTTAGGCTTAGCACTCAAGGTGGCTACATCCTCTCTTTCCAGGGTAGATCACAACCGGCACAAGGGACTTATCCTGGCACGGAAGGGATGTCGACAGATGGTAAGAGTGCAGAAATAAGGGTTTTGGACAGCTTGTTGATCTTTGAACATTGGGACAGCCCCTGAGAGGAATGTCTTCCTAGATAGCACAGCCCAGGTCATTGAGCTGGGCTTCACAGGCTGGACTTCATTCCTACACAACACCTGGGTTACCAGGCAGGTCCCAGAGCAATGATTCATACATAGGAGATTTGATTCAAGCATATTTGCAAGAACTGGGGGATACCACATTTGAAAATTCAAGTTCAAACAAACTGAAAACAAGAGCCTTTAAGAAGGAGGAAATGCATTGAGGAGCATCTGGTTTCACCTATGGTTTGATAGGTTAAGGTCACAGTTTCAAGGAGCTTACCCAGAAATACTAGGGACATCTGGGTCATATTACCAGTGAAAGTGATTATGGCATGGAGGGTCAAAACATCTTAAGAATTTTCTGAATCACTGGGGACTGGATCAAGAACCAATGTAGCATACCTCCCTTAGGTGGCATAGGAGGGAAGACAGACAAAGGAGATAGTCACTCTCAGTCCTGTTGCGTATACAGACTGTATGTCCATGAAAAGGTAATTAATACAAATAACTAAGTGCCCAGTAAGTGTGTTTAAAAATAGACTAAAAGATTTCAGAAGAAACAAAAGACAATCAGAGTTAGTGCTATTAGAGAAGTTCCATGCAGTGAGTAAAATCTAAACAGGGTCCTCAAGGATAGGTTGGCTGTATCAGAGGGAACATAAAAAAGTGAAAATGGGGGCACCTGGGTGGTTCAACTGGTTAAAGTTCTGCCTTTGGCTCTGTTCATGACATCAGGGTCCTAGGATTGAGCCCCGTGTTGGGCTCCCTGCTTGGTGGGAAGCCTAATTCGCCTTCTCTCCACCCCCAGCTCCTATTCTCTCCCTCTCTCTCAAATAAATAAATACGATCTTAAAAAAAAAAAAAAAAAGAGTGAAAGGAGAATTACAATGTATTAAGTCTGTACTATGTATGGGATACTTTATATTCACTAGCTTCTGAGTCTGCACAAAAACAAATAACAAAGAAATTATTACCTCCTCTTCAAGTTGAAGAAGCAGCCTCAAAAAAATATTAAATAATTAAGAAAATGTTACAGAGCAAGGAAGTAGCAGAACTAGTATTCAAACTCATCTGCCCAACGCTGATCTCGTGGTCATCCCGCTATATCATATCTTTTTTCTCTCCCTATGAAATTCTGCATAAAAGCAGAAGGAATGCCAGGTGTACAGCAGAAGGTAGGACCCCTTAGTGCTGCCTAACCAGGGACATATTAAGAGAGTAAAGGCAATAAGTTGGAGGCTATACAGCACATGGCCCTGAATGCCTAGCCTAGAAATTTGGGCTCTACCTAACAACACAGATGGGATCATGAATGTGTTTTAAGAAAGGAAATCTCTAGAATGCTCTTGTAGGAACACTGATGTTACAGTGGCATGGACTGTGGCTGGGAGGTAGGGACCCCTGTGAGGGGGTGATTGCAGCTGTTTAGGTATGGGGTAGCACTGGTCAGACCCTCAAGCACCGTGGTAAGAGGCGATAGATGCAAGAATAATTTTTTAAAAACACTAAAGAAAACATTATATCCATCAAAAGTCACCCTCTGGGACCCTTTGGGACCCTCTGGGGTCACCCTTTGGGACCGATGGAGGAACAGATTGATGAGGAAGGGCCTCAGAATGTCTGAGTGGGCCCCAGTGGGAACAAACTAGCTTGCACATTTGATGATCAATTTTCCTCTTCAGAATGGCTGACAGCAGGGACCTTATGCCCTACTTTGGTTGTCCTTCTCAGAATCTGATCCCCATCTGTGGTCAGGGACATCTACCCTACCAAACCACAGTCTTCCCTGTTTTTATTTAAACATTCTTTTTCTCTAGTTAGAAGTTGGTCGATTAGGAGCTTTAATACCATATTAAGTAGTGATTTGAAATCCAGCAGTCAGTGACTTCTCATAAAGAAGAGGCTATAAGACTACATGGCCTCAAGGGATCTGCATGTGTCTGCAGAGGATGGATTCAGACCAGGATTGACTGTGGCACAGAAGGTAGATTTTAGGCAAGGAGCTTAAGGTGGTATACAGTTACATGACTTTATCACAAAGGGGCCTGTACATCAATTGTCTTAATTCTATACAGGATCCATAGTCCCTTCTTGTGGGCTATTAACCTGCCAACTTCCTTCCACTGCCCCTCTGAAGAGAAAACAATGGCAGTACCATAAGGTGGGGGGGGGCGGGGAGCGGGGAATGGAACTTGCCCGCTTCTCTGCTCTGTTTTCTCTGGTTTCTTACAAGGTGGAAGGAAGGGCATGTGTATGGGCTGTGTTCAGTTCACCTTCCTCTGCACACTCCTTTAACACAAGTTTATTTTTTATTTTTACTTTTTTTAAAGATTTGTTTTTTATTTATTTGACAGAGAGAGATCACACGTAGGCAGAGAGGCAGGCAGAGAGAAAGGAGGAAGCAGGCTCCCTGCTGAGCAGAGAGCTTGATGCGGGGCTGGATCCCAGGACCCTAGGATCATGACCTGAGCCAAAATCAGAGGCTTTAACCCACTGAGCCACCCAGGTGCCTTTTTTTTTTTTTTTTTTTTTTTTACCTTGAATTTAAACAAAGAACTATTTAATCGTCACTTGGCAAGCATGGTGGCTATGGTGTCTCCACACCAGTGAAGGCTGAAGTAAAGGCTCCAGCTTCAGAGATGATGGCAATGATGCAGTTGCTGGTCCCCAGTGTTAGTGGAAGGGGCCCACCTGAGTTCATGGCCCAGGTAGAGTTTATATTTGTGTCCCTGTATGGGTCCAGTAGAGACCTGAACTCTGGGTGTTGAAGTCCTGGCTTCAGGAAGCAGCGCCAGACATGAGAACAATGCAGGAGGAATACTGGCAAAGTGTTGTACTGTTAGTTTGAAAAACTATTTTCATGGCCAAAAGATGGGATCCTATTTTAATTCTCCTGTAACCTCTGTCCCACATCTTTTCATAGAGAACTGGCAAGTAGTGGGAGCACTATAAATGTCTCACTAACTACCCTTTATAGTTTTAATGAGAAAGTTCTAGAAGTAATGTTCCCTACAATAAAAACTGCCTAACTTATTATGGAGACAAAAGTCAGGAATTTTCAGTGGTTCTTAGGTCCGTGGTCCATGGAAGAGAGAATAAGGAGGCTAGTGAAACTGGGAAGCCCATATCAGATCACAGAATGCATGGTGACAACTTCTCCCCTCTCCCTTCACTAAGACTGCAGCTTCCATTGGGGCTGAGGAGCTGTCACCAAATTGTGCAATTGCCTCATTACCAGAGAGAGGAGCTGCACCCTGGGAACCTTCCCAGCCCCCTGAGGCACAGAGACCCAGGATAACAGCATGGCAATGCACCCCCTGCTGGCTTTTATTGTATGCTAATGTAATGGGGCCATCAGTCTGAAGCCTGTCTGTGCATAGAAACAGGATTTCTTTTCCTCTAGTTGGAAGTCATTTCAGATTCTAGCAAGTAGAAATGAGTGTGTATTGCAGGAGGTAGGGAAAGAGAAGGGCACAAAGTAGAGAGGGAGGATACATTGGGAGTGGGTAAAATAAAGATTCTGTGAGGGAACATGAGAGAAACTCAGAGAGTTTTCTGCTTTAATGAAGTTTAACTTCAAAGTATAACAAAATGCAGGGTAATGGACCAGCATATACTTCCCACTGCCGATCACCGAAACAAATCCTCAGTGCCAGGGTCACACAGAGCAGGGAAGCCCAAGGTTACCCAACTTCTGAAGAATGAGAAATTGAGCACAGGCACATCTCCAAAATGCATTTTTCCTTACAGAAGAATTGCCATTTACTGTGCTGCTTTCCCTTTCCCAGAAAAGACACATGTCTATTAAAGCAATGAAAAAAGGTTTCCATGCTGCCTTTGGAATACCTTTCTTTAGAGACTTCTATTCCTGGGAGTGACTTTGTAGAGAATGATTGTCAAATGTGCAGAAAGAAAGGAAAAAAAGAGGGAGAGAAAGGGGAAGAGAATGGAATAAAGCAGGAAGGAAGGGATGGAATGGGGAGGGGAAAAGGAAAGAAGGAAGGGAAAAAGGAAGGCAGGAGGGCAAAAGAGGAGGGAGGGAGGGAGGAAGTGTTAGCCTAACTGATTGCCACATGCCATGTAACTGTGGTGCCAGTCTCACTCTCCACGGTTTTACACAGATTTTCACCTCATTCCCAGAGCATCCTTAAGCAGGAGACTACAGAGGGAGTCACATGAACTCATCCACAGGAGAGGCTCCATGTCACTCTGCTCATCATTTCTTTCTCCTTGGTCCTTCCCAGCTCCGACACCATGAGGCACACAGCCAGACTCATCTGCTTCCCAGTAGTTGGGTCCTTCATATCCTTCTCCAGCTGAGCATGGGTCCCTTAAAGCAGGAAGTAGAGACTGCATTATCTCTTTTGTAAATTCATGAGTAGCATGATGAAAGCTTGAGAACACATCAGGTTTCCAGTACACGTCTGTGGAGTGATTATTTCCTCCAATACAGATTTTCTAAAAGACAACTCCATGCACTATCTAAGTTTTAGCTCTATCATAAAAAGTCATGCATAAGCTTTGTAATGACTGAAAAGTGTTCAGTGGCATTGCATCCTTTAACAGTAACTCCCCTCTGGTGTCCAAAAGCATCAAAGCCATTTGATATCAGAGGAACAGAGCTCGGAGACAGGCCCACAATGTTGCAGGTGAAAAGAGCCATCACCCTTTTTTCCTTTTAAAAATCCAAGTCCATTTATTTCCTGTGAGTTCACATAATCATTTTGCTGTATTTAGGACTCATATTCTTTTCAAACACTCCGTTGTATGATCCTCCATGAGGCAGGAGCCACGGAGACTGAAATGAAACAGCGAAGGAAAGAGCTCGGAGATGTAAGTTTTGCTACTAATTTGACTGTTTGATAGTAAGTGTCACTCCTTACTGGTGCCTCAGTTTCTACCTGCAAAACAAGGACAAACTAGGTAAAATCTAATGACTTCCAGTCTTCACACCTAGGCCTACACCGGGAACTGGGTAGAAACTTCAATCCCTAGACACCTCCAGGGATTCATGCATTAGCACCCAAGGTTTCTCTGACTCTCTTAAAGCTACCTTGTTTTACAGAAGATTTTAATCCTAATGTCCAACAAGGTCGAAGACAGTCAGCTTCTGAAATGAAAAGATTAATGTTCCATGGATGGGAGAGAAACCAGAGGGAGATTTCTGCCTGAGCATGAGAATTCTCTCTTGTAGGATTTTTTTTTTTCTTCACAGCAAATAAGGTTTATGGATTGCAATGAGGAGTCTGTCGCATTAAAATAAGTCTTTTTACAGTATTTTCCCATTGAAGGCTCACATGGGCAGCATGCTGGATTGGGCCCGGAAAGGCAGACTCACTAGTTTTTCAATTTAGTTTGTTAATAGCCTGCCTTTCATAAAAGCATCAGGCACAATCACACCAATCCCTAAATCAATAGGATGATGCAGCAATGCCTCACAGAAATGATATTTTTGAAATAAATATATACCATTCAGCCAGGCCCGTTTGACATCAAATTTATATACTCAATAAGAAAGCACAATTAATGGTCCCGAACTGTATTTTCCTTTACCTATTTCACATTTCAAGAAGCACAGGATTTCTTAAGGAAAAAAAAAATAATAATAAAAGAAGAAAGAAAAAGAGCAAAAAAGCATTCCATTCATAAATGGAATGAAGGTATTAAAAAACAATGCTGGCTTGTTGGTGCCTCCTACAACCCATTTATCTTGCCACCAATCTCACTTTTCTCTTCATTCGGGTCTTTGCACAGGTGTTACTTCTTAAGAAATTTCCCTGACACCTCAGGTAAAACAGCATCCCATTCTCTCTCTGTCCATTTACCCTGCTTTTCATAGCATTTCATTACATTATGTTTGTTTACTGTCCCTCCTCCTCCCAACAAATGTAAGCTGCATGGGGGCAGGATGTTTGTTATTTTGTTCAGCACTACATCCCCAGTGCCTACAAAAGTACCTGGCTTCCAGTAAATGTCTAACAGAATCTCTTGAAGGATAAATGAATAAATAAATACCTCATTTCCCTTCCCAGGTGTATTGGTCATGAAACTGTGTGTTCACATTCATACAGTAAAACAACCTTAGAGGATGTACATGCTTCCACTTACTAAACCAATCAATCAGTAAGAATGCTTAGTTTTGACGAGATTTCCCTCTGGGGTCTGTACGGTGTGTATATACATGTTGGGGGAGTATTCCGTATTGTTATAAATAATGCAAAGTAATGATAAAATTATGCTGATTGGGGAACACTGCCAGTATTACCAGGTTTACTTCTATCCTTCCTCTGTGTCTCCACATGCTAGGGAAAATTTTACCTCCACTTTTACAAGTTTTCCATTTTTTCTACTCCTCTAATTAACACTTTTGTCCAGTTATGCAGTTTACCTGGTACCAAACTTGGAGGTAAAGGAATTTTATAAGATATTTCTATGGGTTATTAGGGGGAAACTCTTTTATGGTCTTTGAAAATTCAAATTAAGGACAGAAATCACATTTACATATTTTTAATTTTTCAAAAGATATTATTTATTTGACAGAGAGAGATCACAAGTAGGCAGAGAAGCAGGCAGAGAGTTAGGGGGAAGCAGGCTCCCCACTGAGGAGAGAGCCAATGCAGGGCTCAATCCCAGGACCCTAAGACCATGACCTGGGCCAAAGGCAGAGCCTTAACCCACTGAGCCACCCAGGCACCCCCAGAAATCACATTTAATTTACTCTTTGTTGCTGAGTTATATTTCATTGAATCCAACACATGCTAAGACTGAACTCTATGGGACCACAGGTTATACTTGGATTTCGTTTGATGACCTCCATAAGAGACTTAGTAAGGTGACGTCTCCAACTATACCTCAAGTAGAATTAGTAGTACCAAGAGTACATTTTTTACCATGAGTGCATAGATCTATCATACTTGTATTCTGAAGTTTGAGTTCACCCAACAAAAACCTTCACTGTTGGACTGTAACAACTGGAGATATTACAAAGAATTTCAGACTACAGTGATGACAGCACTCCAAATTTGGGAGGAAAACAAATACGGTACGGGAATAAATGTTTCAGGCAAGAACTAGCCTTAAGAGATTTCAGTAAATTGAAGAAGTCAAAATATTCCCTTAGCAATATTTGAACTGGTTATTAGACATTTTGTCCTAACTCCTACAGACACCCATTTTCTGAAGAAATCAGTCATTTTGAGGCAGGGAGAAGAAATCAGTGTCAAGGCTGGACAGATCCATGGAGAACTTCACTGGCAGAAGCACATCCTGCGGACTGAGCTCCACTCTGTCCTGGGACTAATGCCAGTTTTTAAACTTCTGGTTCAGGTGATCTGATTTAGAAAGAAGAAAGAAAAGAAAGGAAAAGAAAAGAAAAGAAAAGAACAGAAAAGAAGAGAAGAGAAGAGAAGAGAAGAGAAGAGAAGAGAAGAGAAGAGAAAAGAAAAAAGAAAAGAAAGGAAGGAAGGAAGAAGGAAAAGGAAAGGGAAAAAAAAAGAAAATGAAGTACCTGAAGGAGCCTACCTTTCCCATGTGCCTTTTCCATGTGCCACGGAGAAGTTACTGTGCTCGTAACTGAAAGGAAAGGACTGTTAATCATGTTTAGAGCATGCCACTGAAACAGGAGCTGAATAAACAGCTATGGAGGAAGACAATTGATGGGATTCAAGGGAGAATTTAAAGGGCTAATATCTACCAACTTTGTTGCAGGATATTCTGCCAAATTGTGGGGCAACAACAACAACAAAAGTATATATGACGGTCTCTTCCTTCTAGGAGAGATAAACTATATGTAAACAAGTACAACATATATCATGTGGAATATTCCCCAAGAGGATTAGGGGAAGCCCATGTTGTTTGGTCAAGCAGGTTACAGAAAAGGGCAAATTGGAGCTGGACTGAAATGTGTCATTGCCACAGGTCTTTATGAGTGGAGGAAGGTTGCTTGCCCTAAAGACAGATAATAGGTTCACTGTGCAACATCAGTCTAGTTCATTTATAATTGGTAGTCACACTTACTGTGCATTAGGCACTATATTCATCAATGTAGAGTAATTATTTCATTTAATCACCACAACTCCTCCATAGAGCTGGGGAATATCATTATTATTGCTTTCGTGCAGATGAGGAAACTGAGGCACAGGAAGGGTAATAACTTGTCTGTGGTCTCATAGATGACAGAGTCAATGTTTAAACACTGGAAACACTGATGTTGAAAACACTGGATTCCAGTCTTTATTGATAATAAAAGCTCAGTCTGAGTATTTACCATAATTTGCGTTATTCGGAGCACTGTGAAAGTACAACTCATTTAACACCACACTGTCAGGCAAGTGCAATTATTTCCTATTTTGCATATGAAGAAACAGAAGCAAAGAGAGAGATAAGTTGTACAAGGTCATACAGCTAGGAAGTTACAGAGCTGGGATTACAACCCTGGTAGCTGGTGTAAAGAGCCAAGTTCATAACCTTTATATCTAACGCCTCTCTAGTTTTACATTATGCAAAATGTTCTCCACACATCTACTGCCCATTCTATCCTATAGCCTAGTTTTAGGGTGTGGAGATGATAGTGATGTTTAAACCCTGATTAGTCTTTCACCATTCACCTGACTAGTTACTTTCATTTAGGACCAGAATTGGCTCTCCTGACTAGGGGAGAGCAGATAGAGAATGATCAGACAGTCATGAAAAGTTCCCTTGGCTCAAGAACTTCTTTATGGACTGCAGTCAAGGTTTTGAATTTCCAATCTTTGGATTCCAATCTTTCTACAGGTCAGAATTAAAGAAGAAACATGTTGGTAGTGAACAGACAGAACTTTATCAGAGATAAAATACCTGGCTATGATTAGCTGGAATGACTTTCCTTGAAAGAATGGACCAGGGGTTTGATCAGTTAGGACGGAAAGAGGAAAATGAAGAGACACAAAAGGGAAAATATGAAGTGGGCAGTTAGGCACTTAGTAGGCAACGACCTGGGCCCTGGGCTCTGAGGAGGGAAAAGGAATCTACTAAAAGAGAAGAGACACTCTCTAAAGGGAGAATACGTGGAGAACAAAAATCCTCCTTGGCCTCTGCATCGTTTCCCTTATTCTAAACGCTGTCTCAGGAACCTTGGCCTAGACCCATAGAGCAAAAGGCAGTATCAGCCCTGATGCAGCCACATCTCCCTATTTGCAGCAGGTAAAGACATTATATAAAGAGAGGGGTTGACATTGTATCAAGATGAGGTCTGAAAAAGTGAATGATATTGGCCAGTATTAATTACTTCCATTTTAGTACAAAGGCAAATTGCCCCCTTCCCTCTGTGTATGTGGGATTTATCTGTTGTAACCATCTCTCCTTCACATGCCCTGCCCACTTAAGGATCTGGCTTTAAGGCTAAATTTTGCCAATTTTGAGTAATGTGTATAGCCCAATTCACTTCACCTCCTGGGCTGTTATATCTTTATATATGTGCTATTCCTATAGCTTCTATTTATCAAACATGTAAATTATGAGTGCCAAATACACTTTCCCTATTTTGGCTCTGGATAACATGCTTACCAACACTATGAGGCAAATGTTCTTAATCCCATTTAATGGACAGGAAAATGGACATTCAGATACTTTATAACTTACTCATGATTAGAGAGCTTATGGGAGTCAAGCCAGAATTTAAACTCAGTTCTGTTTGATTTCAGAACTAATGTATTTCAGCATGCTGCCTTCCTGTTTCTTATATTGTGTCTGATTTCTTGTTGCAGAGTGAAAAAACTAAAGGAAAGAAGCAAAGAAAGGCGGGATAGAGGGGGGAAGAAAGGAAGAAAGGTAGGAAAGAAGGAAGGAAAAAAAGGAAAACTTTGTTTCTTTTCAAAAGTTTACTTCAGGGGCATCAGTATGCTGGGGTTCCCAGGCTTTGACACAGACTGAAGTAGGAAAAGGTCCTTGGCACCTACCTATTAAGCAGGTAAGAACAATTTCTAATCTGTGGTCCCATATGCCTGACTCTTCTCAAAACCTGAAATTTTGATTGAGTCTCTGATTTTATTTGCTTCTATTTCAAGTGTGACTGCTTTCTGGACAGCAGATGTGAGTGTAGGATGGTGGTATGGGGGTGGGGAGGAATATAATTTAGTTTAAATTGCATTTTTGAGCAACACAGACACTTGGATATCATTCTTCATGTACTAGAATATGCTATTCTCTATATTCATCTGGGCATACTTAAACCTAGAATCCCCACCTCCTGAGGCTGCACTGGTAGTAAATAGCATTAAAATTTGGATGGCAGATACAAACCTGAGATTTGTGAGGCATGGGTGTTTACTGGAATACAACAGAGACCACAGATCAACCCAACATAAATGGCATGAGCTCTCGTGATGCTCATGGGTCAGGGAAAACAGTCAAGAGGTCAGCTCGTCTACTGACCACACAAGTCCACCTGCCAACATATTGCAGCAGACTCTGTTACCTGGAAATGGGGGAGATTCTATAACAAAAAGGAGTTATAAACATGATCCTGGGTTTAATCTTGAAGAGGAATTCAAAAAGCATGAAGTAAAGTTGGCCATCATTTAATCATACAGAACATAGGTTTCAAGTCCATTTAGAGGGCAAGATGCTGCACATTCCGAATCATGGCTGGATTTCTTTCCTCTGTGGATATAGTATCTACCACTGGAACATTCCAGTACCTGGAATGTCTAAACTCTGTTTCCTACCTCTTCACTCAACCCAGCCACATTATGGAAGGAAAAGAACATAAGAGGAATCTTCTCAGAGACTATGTTTCTCTAGTCATTGTTTCAAGTCATTTATTCCAAACAGCAGTCACTTGAAGCTGAAATTTAGAGCAGTCAGTCCCTTTAAAGTTTAGAGTTCTCATTTATAAACACCTAGTACACTGGCAATGGATACTCAAGGCTTCCAGAGTTTGAACATCATGTTTTCATTGGCCTGCATTGCTTTTCTGCAGACTACCGGTATGTGACTTGTCTGGGTTCATATCAATATGGAAAAGCTAATCCATAAATAGTCCAGCATCAATTTCTGAGGTAAGCTGCTGCTTCTCTCACCAAGACTAAGACCTTGTTGAAGTCTCTCAACTTCACTACCATGGACACTCTCACTGGTCCTCATCATTCAATGACTCTTACAAATATCTGTATAGTACTTTACACTCTTCAAATGACTTCCATAATCATATCTGATCTCATAAAAAAATAATCTCCCCTCCCTCCAAATCATTACTTTTTCTCACTTTAGACTTGAAGAAACAGAAATCCAGGAAGTGGTACAAACAGGAGAAAATATCAGAGGAACAGTTTAAACCTAGGTTTCATGGTAGTGGGCTTTGTGTTCTGTCCTCCCTTACCCCTGCCTATGGCCTATGGATTTAGGTCTGAACATTCAGAACTTCCTTCATCTACATCACTTCTGACTGTGCCACCACTTCTAGAATTCATCATGCAGGCCAACTGTAGTCCTATAAGCCTTCCCTTTGAGGGCTTGTTTAAAGATCTCAGTCAACTACATTTTTGTTGTTGTTGAAATCTTTCAACTAACTTTCAGAACCAATAAACAATAAGCTCATTCACACCACAGTAGAGTTGATAATATCTAAAATGCAAATGACCTTTCAGAATATTTGAGTTTTAAGATAAAATTAATTGGAGAATCCAAGAAATTCATTCCTGATAGTGGAATTTTAGACATTATAATAACTGGATTTGGGCTGTTTGAATCTATGCATACCAAGCCTTTTCAATAACTTCGATCTACCAACCTCTTCTTTAGATCTGGTTTTGCCTTAAGGTCATTGCAACTAAAACTAGGGCTGGAAAACCAACCCCATGATTTGGTAGAACATGGAAAAAAAAGAATTATTTGTAAAAGCATCTTTGAGTTAAAAAGTTTTCTTGTACTTCCTACTATAGGGCCTAAAATTCCAGTTAGTCATTTGTTCTTTTAGGTTACACATTTTTTCCCCATATATCTCTTTTAAAGTAGAAAGAGGTCTGAGAGCAAGACTTCATGAAGCTACTTTCAATGGCTAATACTTCATGTTAAATGAGATAATCAGATACTTTCCACCATCGCAAGAAAAGCCATAGCACATGCCTGACAAATTATTAATACTCAGCGTCTGTAAATACTGTCATTTTATTATCCTTTCAGAGGTATTAACATGTATTTCCTTAATTTTTCCTTCATTTTTGTGTAATCAAGGACAAATATTTAATAACTCTGAGCCTCAACTGTCCCATTTAAAAATGATATTAATAAATATAATAAATAAGATGTCAGGGTGGCTCAGTCAGCTAAGTGTCTGCCTTTGGGTCTGGTCATGTTCCCAGGGTCCTGGGATCGAGCTCTGCATCAGTCTCCCTGCTCAGTAGGGAGCCTGCTTCTCTCTATCCCTCTGCTTGTTGCTCCCCTGTTTGTGCTCTCTCTCTCTCTCAAATAAATAAAATCTTTAAAAAAATAAAAATGATATTAATAATGTCTACTCATTGGCAATTATAAAGATTATAAAATAAAACATCAGCGTACATGAAGAAATATATATTGATCTGAAATATAAGGTATTCATTAAAAGTAAAGGCATTCTTTATGACCCAACTGTTTGTACATCCAAGTGCCAGGAATACCACAAACTCAGCTTCCCTGGCCAGTGTTGCTCCCTGAGTGTCTTGCTCTGGCTGAGTCCAGGGGCTCACAGTAAGAGCACCATGCCCATCAGCCTGGCCTGGAAGGAGATGTCACCAAACGATACCATGAGTTCTGTCAGGGACAGCTAACTTGTAGGGACCTCGCTCTCTGACTGCTGAGATCTGATGAATACAACTCTTTGGCAAGAGTGGTGGGAAGGTCTCTGAGAACCCTCCATAGGTTGAAGTGACTCTATAGGTTGGAGTTTTACAGAATTTATACATCCTGCCTCAAATTCACAGAATTGCTCAGAGTGTTTCTTTCTCTAGGTTAGTGGATCAAAGACAATATGCCCTACAGTTTGTATTTGTTTACATCTTATACAAGTAGCTATCACTGCCAAACCCTTCTATGTGAGTCTGATGGATAGATCTATGACTGGATCCCAAGTAACTTCACCTGGAGTTCCTGGGTGAACCCTCCACAAATATGCAAACTCTACCACGGAGAGGGGCCCTTCAGAATCTCTACCTTCCACGTGATTTTTTCTTCATATAAAACTCATTCATTTAATGATTACTGGCACTGACTCAATACCATTTCCTTTTTTGTTGTAATTGCTCTTCCATATTTTTCAGTAGAAATTTTTGCCTGCCTGCTTGCTTGCTTGCTTGCTTGCTTTCTTTCTTTCTTTCTTTCTTTCTTTCTTAAAGATTTTATTGATTTACTTGAGAGAGAGATCACAAATGGGTGGAAGGGCAGAGGGAAAGGAAGAAGCAAACTGCTCACTCAGTGGGGAGTCTGAGGCAGGGCTCAATCCCAGGACCCTGAGATTATGACCTGAGCTAAAGGCAGACACTTAACCAACTGAGCTACTCAGATGCCCCATGCCTTCCTTCTTAAATGGATCTTTCTTTTGGACTTTTTTTTAAAGATTTTTTTTTTTAACATTTTTTTAAAGTAATCTCTATGTCCAACCTGGGGCTCGAACTCACAACCCTGAGATCAAGAGTCACGTGCTTTACCAACTGAGACAGCCAAGCGCTCCACATACTTCTTGATTAGCTTCAGAGAGTATAATCACTCCTGCCTCTGTCACGTGGATTTTGCCCCCATGCTCTCTGGCCATAGGCCAGATTCACTGGCCTCTCCCTACATCCAACCTACATTCTCACATAGCAACCTCAGCCTGGACTAGCTCTAAGGTGAACACATAACTGCTCAAGGTCTCTACCTACCTTATTCTTAAATTCCTTTTAAGTCCCCATGGCCTTACATGAAGATTCTGATTGCTTTTAAAATATACACACTCCTGGAAAAGGTAAATTTCACAAATTATCAAACAGGTACATGTCTATAGAAGTAACATTTTTACATCTTTTAAAAAACGTGGTAGGACTATTGAGGTACGGTAAAAGAATGAAGATCTCAACCTCCAGACTTCACCTGAGGTTTAAAAAAAAGTGCCTCTGAGCATAAAATGAAACTTTAGCTCCTGAAGATGAAATCTGCCACTCTCCCAATGTTGTGAAGAGCTGGCCCTGTAAAACACTTTCTTTCATGAACTACAACAGCCTGTCACAAAATTTTTTGATAGGCATTCACCCCTATTTGGATCTGGGCTGTAAATATTTGCCCAGACCCTAAAACTGATGCCCTAACTTTACAATGCACATATTGCTTAAATATATGTTGATAAATAAACTTGCAAGCTGGTATATGCATTGCATGTAAACTCTCTTTTTTTAAGCAAAGATTTGAATTTTATAGACTGTAAAATATGGATATTGCTCTATTTATCTTGATGTACCTCTATGAAAAGGTGACTGCTGTGATTGGAAAGTCAAGCCATATAACTAAAATGAGGTACTTTATTTGGAATTTTAAGATATCCTCTGCCCAATATGTATAACCATAACTATCTTGAAAAATTAGTTGTTTATTGCATAAATATTTTCAAGTGCTCTGCCTATAATACGGAAGTGGTTTATAAGCACTGTGAGATGGGAGATGCCGGTCACTGCTATAAACACAGGATTCAAGGATTCTAGTTGGCCAATGTAGGTCAAGAAGGCTAGTAATGAACCTAGGTGGTATGGAGGAATAATGCCATCAAATATCAACAACAATAACAATCTAGATAAAATGTTAGAAAACTTATTTTTAAGTACTTATACTAGGAAAATTTATTTTTCAATGTACCAAATGTGAATGTTTTAGGTTCTGTGGACCAGGTGTGGACTTTGTTGCATATGGTTCTCCTTTTATTTTTCTTTTACTTTTTCTGAAAGTATACTTTTAAAAAAATAAAAGCTATTCTTGGGTCATGGGCCATGGGCCTTGGTTTGATTATCCCTGCTCTAAAGCAAAGGTGTTAAGATAATTTTAAACTGCAGAAAACTTTAAGTCAACTTTTGTGGTAACTACAGTAATAAAAATCAGTCCACATGGACTGCCTGGGAGGCTGTTGATGGTCCTAAGACTGCCTATTCTACTTTCTCTTCTTGGTCTTAATAGCCTAGAGGCAACCACACAGAGCAAGAGTGCTCTTGGGGACAACAGCTTAGATATCAGATATCTGCACCCCAGAGAATTTCCAAAACTCTCAGCAAAGTAACAAAAGTGTGCAATTATCAAAAAAATGCTTAGACCTTATACCGAAAAGGAAGGAAGCACCAACCAGGAAGCAGATACAGTCTGCAAATTTTGTCTATGGAATTACCATGTTCAGTCTCCCAAGTAAAAATCTCTTTATTTATCTCTCACAATGCACCATGCATTCGATAGAAATGCCTTTACAATTTACTCATTTGCTTTTTGCTCCAACTCTACCAGAAAGAGTCTATTTTTATCTCCTTACACCAGAATATCTGTGCAAGTTTCTTAACTGGTTCCCCTGCAGGCTCCTTTTAGACTCTCCACTCTTTGCCCTACCCAGCCTACCCCAGATAGGCTGTTTTGCAATTACATACCTTTGATTTGGTCTCCCTATTCTTCTAACAATCTACATTCAATTCAATTCATTTGATCATTGATCAGATATTTATGATGCCTTCCTTTTAATGTGCTAGAAACTGCAGGATCCCCAGATATAGGTTAGAATTTCTGTCTTCTAAGAAGAGATAAGAGTGTGATAAAATACCTGTGATAGAAGGTGGAATACAATTCAAACCATTTGAGTAGTGCAAGCAAGCAAAGTTCAGTAAGTTGCTACAGGAAATTTCTGGCCAATGAAATTGGCAAAGACTTGAGAAAGCACTGAAGACTTACTGGAAAATCACTACAGGAAGATGGAAGTGGCAGGAAATTGTTGTGAAGAGAAAGCCATGAGCAAAGGTATGCAAGTAGGAAAGCACAGAGATTATTCTGGAAATTAAGGCCATATAATTTTAGTAGTTGAGTGATGGAAAAAACCTGGGGAAGGAGTTAAGACAAGTTTTTAGAAAGCCCAGGATGCCAGGCCATGTTGTTTGAGCTGTATTCAGTAGAATTTGGAGAACAGCCCATGTGTTTGAAGTTCATGTACCCTGTGATTGGGTGAATGTATGGCTGGTCTGCACAGCGATGATGTAGTGAAAGGGCTCTGAACTGATAGTTAGGGAACTCATAGATTTGAATTTCTGTGATACCTGCCTCTGATTTCTAGATCATCAATAAATGATCAATAAATCAAAGCAAAATGAGTGAAAATATCATTTATGTTTCTATTGTGAAATGTGTGTATGGACTGTGGAGTGATGGTGCTATATGCAAAGTGAGAAAAGGGTTCTAGAAAGTGGCAAGAAGGACTAGGGTGGAATTTCCATGAAAAGATGAGATACAGTGGGATTGTATTCAGTAAAATTGGAAAATAAGAAAACATTTGTTTCTAACCTTTTTAGCCTACTATTGCAGATTAAAGCTTCTTGCCACACTCACATCAGATCATGGAATCCTAAGGGAAGGAAGCAGATTTGCTCTGATTCTTGTATTCTCAGCACATAGCAGAGAGCCTGGCTCGTAACTACCACTCAGTAAATGTTGCTTGAATGAATGATCTCTCAAAACTCCATCAAAACCTCTGCTCTAGAGGAAAATCTGTAACCAAATACATGCTAATAAATGAATGATTATCGATATGTTAAAAGGAATCTCCCTTATAAAAAATGGATATGGAATAACCCATTGCCAAATAAGACCAATTTTAATGGCTACATGCACAGAAGAGGAGGGATATTTAGAAGAGCAATAATGGTTTATGCAGCAGGGTTCTCAATTGACTATTTCCCACCTTTCCTACATCTGGGGCCCCTTGATTCCCATTTAAAAGCCTAGATATTATAAGTACAAATGACTTTTAACTAAACTTACTCTGTCTTACCCTGCCATAAGGCAGGAAAAGAACCACTGAATCAGACACTGCAGATAACCCCAATTTTTTTCAGATTGTGAAGAAGGCCATGTGCTACCATCCTCCTGTGGGTGTCACCATGCTCTAAGTCCAATGTCCTGATTACTTGGTCTCTATTTGCAAAACAAAACAAAACAAAACAAAACAAAACAAAACCCTTACCTTTCATATGGAAATCCTTCCACAGGTAAAACACTTTCACTCTGCTATATCAGGTTGTATTTATGTTAAATTCCCTTCCTTCAACATTTAGGAGACTTGACATGTCTTATATTCATGGTTTCTAACCTGGCTTCTCTGACTAATGCCTACAGCATACAGTTTAGACAAAATAATGTTGTTGGTCAAAATGACTACGTCTCTTCTCAGAGTGGGAAGATGTCATAATGGTTCAATTTCAAATATCTAAAATGTCTGTACCTAAGTATCGTTTCTGCATTAATATTAAATGTGACAACATTATTTCCACTTGAGCATGGTACCCAGTCTCTACCCTACAATTTGAAACATTCCAAGCAGTTTTGAAGAGAAAACAGCAAGAATATAAAAACTTCATAAATACATATACCATTTACTGATTTAATCCAACTATATCAACCTGTATACAAAGATGAAATTTTGCGACACTAAGAACTAATAGGAAGTCTTATCTATGTTGCATTTTTCACTTGCTACAAAGATATTAAGGACGTACACTAACCAACACCTTCAGTTTTTAGTGACAGAAATCTAACTCAAACCACCACCAGCCAGAGTTTTGTGAAGAATGTCTTGCCTCACACAATGGCAAGTACAGTATGGTGTTGTTTAAGTACAAACTGCCAAAGCAGCTCAAACAGCATCATCAGGGGCCCATGGAGACAGCACCTTCCTCGACAGATATATTAGTTTCATTACTACGAACTTGGTGACTTAAAACACCACAAATTTATTATCTTGCAGTTCTGTGGGTCACACATCTGAAATAGATCCCGTGGGGCTAAAATCAAGTGTGAACAGGGCTGCATTCCTTTCTGAAGATTCTTGGGACTTTCTTGCCTTTTCCTGCTTCTAGAAGCTGCCTGCATTCATTGGCTCATAACTCTATCACTCTGTGCTGTTCTTGTCACATCTCAAACTCTTCTGTCTTCCTCTTTCACTTATAAGAATGCTTGTGATTGCATTAGACCCACCTATATAATTCCCCATAATCTTATCTCAAGACTTTCAACCAAGTCCATCTGCAAAATCCCTTTTGCCATGTAAAATAACCACAGGTTCTGGATATTGGGATATTGATATATTCGGAGGGCCATTATTCTGCCTACCACAACAGGTTTGGGGGGGGGGGAAGTCCTAGGAAGAACTTTGAGTGATCTAATTTCTGTGCCTAGGAGGACTATATACTCTGATTGGCTAGACTGGGTCACATGAGGTCATGTCTGATAGTGAGGGGGAATGGTTGATGATTTTGTCTTCAATCATACCACATGGAATGGTTTCTCTGCAGGAAAAACAAAGGAATTTTTTTTTTTTTTTTTTTTTATTAGAGTAGGGCAGAGGGATGATAGAAAAGGAAAATGACCACCAACTTCTGTTGCACAGGACAGGCAGATAAAGGGGTATGCTTGTGTAGTTCCCCACCCTTACAAGGAGGGCACTATGAGTTAAGAACTGACCATTTAAAAACTCCCTTTTAAAATATAAATATTGAACTTTGGGCAAGAATAAATATTCACACTGAATCACATATTAGCATGCAAGGGTTTATTAACATTTTATTCTTTATGCTGGAAGTGGCTGAGGTTACTTAGGGGGAGAAAGTTAGAGGGTCTCAAAATGAAAAGCCCCAAAGAGAATACAAAAAGAAGGTAAAAACAGGAAGATACCACTAGCCCCTCATAAATTCTTCATGGGCTAGGTCTGACTTGTAAATGTACCCTTGGTAAATGGACCTATTTCATTAAGTGGGGTCTTTCTTTCCCCATTCATCCACTCCTCTATCCCGTCCTTCAAACCACCCTAAACTGGGAACTAGTCCTAGCTTCTCCTTCACAACTCCCATTTCTTATGCCTACAAGGTGGCAAGATCTGCTCTGTCCCAGAGGGGAGGCAATTGTTCATGGGCAGAGCTATCCCTCCAAGGGCAGCAGCTCCTCTGCATTTGGGCATTAATTCATAATCAAACATTGATGAATCATGCTATTTTACTGAAAAGCACAGTCCTTAAGTCAACCACCTAATCTAAGGGAAGAAATTAAACTCTAAACCAACATAAACACATTACAAGTCATTAGTGTAATTAAAAAGGAATGTATAATTAAAACATTTGTGTATTTTAGCTCAAATTCATCTGCGGTCGGAAATTTTAATGAACTGTTCATCAAAGAAGTCTCGGGAGTCTGGGGATAAGTTTAGCATAACAAGAAACTGAATGTTTTCTTTCCTCTGCTTCAGGAGACCCATTCCCTCTGGTTTCTAAAAAGCAACCTGTCATTGGTTCCACCAAACTAATAATGATTCTAAGTGGTTATGATTGCTTCTGTGTTTTAAACTGATGTTATCTTTTTATCCCTTAAGAATCATGTTTTTCATAATTACTTCTCTTTTGTCCTTTCCTTAAGACAAATGATTTTGTAATTAGCGATGAAGGAAGGAGTCGTCACTCCAAGACATCTGTCAAGTTGTCAGGAAGTATGTCTCCCTGTAGCTATATTTAAACTTTCTGTTTAATAGCCTCTTGCTTTATTTCACAAGAACATCTCTGTGGAATCATGCCTAGGATCCCCTAATGATCAGGTTCCATAAAACATAGAGCAATTAGACTGTAAGAAATATCACTCCCCAGAATGTCCTTCCTATTCATAATGTGCACCTCTCCCTCCTAACACTTCCTTTCTTGGGCCTCCCCGCCCACATGGATGCTTCCCTCCCCACACTCTGGTGGGCTCTAGTTTTAGGCTCTAGCAGATGAGATGGTGGAGTGTGTCAACAATTAAGCTAACATTTTCTCCAACTTCAGCATTCAGTTGTAACAATTCTGTCTGTCTCCAAATGAATGGCAAGCTATTGTAAGAAACAAAATACTTCTCCCTCCGAGGGAGCAAAGCCTTAACAGTGTTGTGTATTTCCCATGCCCTCTATAGAGAAATGACATGCTTGCTCACATGTTGGCTGTTCTTCTATATCATCTGCAGTAAGAAAGACCATCCCAGTGACTCCTAAAGCCTTCCTCCTTAGGAACAGAATTCAGACTGACAGAAACATCCTGCAGAGTGCTGAGAAATATGGACAGTCCCTCTTACCATAGTATTCAAGATTACTGCTGATCTACAATACCCATGCCATTCTGTCAATAGCTAACACCCTAAATCTCACAGGAATCTCAAGCTGCTGTAATCACTCACTCTATTCTTCAACAGCCCATTTAACCCATGACTCTTGTTCTTTATAACAGAAAGCTAGGTGTAGGGAGTGGAGAGATTTTTCTGAAAGTCACATGCAAGTATCAGACAGGTCCAGAGACAGAAAACTTTGCGAACTTATACACTGACTGTGACTTCACCTGGCCCTGGCAGAGATAGAGACAGGACTGATCCATGTTGAATGAATGAACACATTAAATTTTTTCCAGATCTTAGGAGAAACGTGAAGCTGGTACATTTTCCCTCCCCTTGGGTACTGTACAAGCTTTTCCCTCTTTCAAAATACCCATACCACCGGCCTGGATCCCAGGGACTCACCAACCCTTGAATTTACCTGGAAATTATCACGATGAAGTGGGGAAAACTATTGCTTAAGCTATTTTTCCTCACAAGGGTATTTTCATTTAACAGTAGACTCTTAAAGATCAAAAAGGCTCTATGAGGCAAAGAACCATCCTTAAAATTAAAGGCATTAGAGGGATTAGGGCATTAAAACTTTTGCTTTCTCATGGGAACTAGAAGACTGGCCCTGGATCGATTCTCACTGCATCATGTGGTGGCTGCTTATTCTTCCAGCCTGAGTACAGTTATAAGCATAGTGCAAGTTGTGGGCAGAGGTATGACAAACTCAGTAGCTGAAATGATAAGGACATGATTAAACCAGTGTGTTTACTTTTCTGGTTAGTTTCCCATCCTATTCTTTCATGGAACTCATGATCATAATTATATTGAAGATGAAATAAAATCACAAGATGCCTCTAAGCTTCCAGGTCTCTTTTTCTATTCCAAATGCCACGGCCTTCCTTATGGCTATTTCAATCTTCCTTACATTCTCTTCATTCCCACTTCACCTTTTTAAAAACCATTCTTCACATCAATGTCAGACGTAAAATACTAGTTGTAGCACTACCTTGTCTTTCTGCTGTTAAGAGAATGAAAAAGCTTCCCAACGCCTATGGGTTAATTAATGCATGGCTTCATGTCAATGCTCCTTACCTCATCCATCCTTGTTGCTCATCATTTCTCAGCAGTGGACTCTCTGAGCTCATTTAATTGGGTACCCCCCTTTGCTCCGCCCACTTCATCTGACTTCCTATTGGCTCAGTTTATTGGCAATATTGCAGAAAGTAGGAATATTGAGAAGGTCTGAAAATACCATGTAGTAGTCATGTCAGCCCTAGCCTTTCCACCTCTAAACTTCCATAAGACAGAAATAAATTTCACCTGTATGACCTGTTGGTTCTCATATTCAAGGACAGGTGATCCCTCCCCTTTATTTGTTCTTTGGTTTGTTGATTTATTTGTTTGATGATGCAGTGAATGCTCAGCAATTCTGAAGCTCTTTAATTTAAACGAAGAAACACATTTTTGAGCCCTTATTTGAAAGGTGCTAACTACTCACCACTTCTAATATTCATCCCTGGGCTTTCTTTCCTCTTCTTTGGCAGTGCTTTGCCTAAGAAGTGTCTAAAGGGGAAAAATATCATATAAAGATAAAAATCATATTTCCTTCCCATTATATCACTTATCTTTAGCCAGTAATTGCTATGGTCTTTGGTGGTGGTTTCCAACTTTTCTACGAACTTACAAACCTATAGAAGCAGAGCTAGAGTTCAGAGAGGTAAACCAAAAAACTTTTTATTAAGTGTTTTTTAGACTACAGCAGTTTAAAAGTTGTGGGTAGAATAAATGAGTAAATAAATGAATCATAAACAGAGAGTGAAAATCCCATATAAAAAAAGAACAAGGACAGATACAACACTGTAAGAGAATGGACAAGTGAAAAGTTTTTACATAAGGAAGCTCCAAAATTTTACATATGTTTACATCATGTGAACTGAGGAATATTTTTTAAATGTTATGAGATTTGAGAAAAATAGTCATGTCATCTTTGATTCTTACCACTTCCCTTCTTTAAAGTGATACTTACTGATTAATTGAGGGGCTACTAGTGTTCATATTTGAAAAGTCTATGTCTTTATGGGAAAAGAGAAGAAACTGAGTGAAGGCAGAATTTTGGGCAGCAATACCCCAAAATGGGGGAAGGATCTTGGCCTCCAAGAGAGACAAATGGTGAGAGTGAGACATCATGTCTGCAGAAAGAGGAATATGGAATCTGTACCCCAGGGAGAAACCTGAAGGGTTTGAAAAATGCCGATATAAGTAAGTGATATTTAAAAGAAGTAAGATCTATGCCTTGTTTACCTGGTAGATTATCAGACTGTGCTTAAGTAAGGGAAGACTAGGGAGAAACAGCCATGGTCAGCTCACTGTGACATGTAGCCAAGAACAACTTTTCATGACCCAAAAAGTGTGGTGTGGGTATTGCCTATATACAGTGTGTATGCAGAGAGAATAACAGAACATAAGGGAGAGACAGCCCAATAGAGGCCAGTGTTCTCAGGAGCAACCTATCTGGACCAACCAGGACTAGATGGAATGTCACCTCTAACACCTTGGCACGACCTAGCCCTTCTTGAAGTGTAAACCTTTGGGGAAAAAGGAAACCTTATCATCTCCATGGTACAAAGAGACAAAGAGGTCCAAGTAACTTTCAAAACAGGGCCAGGCTCCTGTGTAGAAAAAGGAAAATCATCAAGCAAAAGGCTATGGAGGTGGCGTAATGGGTGTCAAAAAAGATGTTTTCAGATACTAATGTGCAAAAGCCTGTCATGATTGATCTTTAAGGTTGGATATGATCCTTACAAGGTTTTTCTTTAAAGTGTGAACCCCTCTTGGAGAAGTGACATATTAAGTGCCTAATATTTTAATATGGAGACATATATGAGGTCACCCTTCTGAGAGGCTGGGAGGATTTTTAAAAAATGAGAATTTGTGGGGGTCAAGAAAACCTAAATAGGTAAGAGGCTGGGGTCTTGCTGTAAGATGACAACAGAGTCTATCACAAGTGATGCTCCTTGTTTATAAGTCCAGAATCAATGTTAAAACTGCTTTTGCATATATTTTAATATCACTGTCCACAGATCCTACTTATGCCTTAGTTTTTCACAATTTTCCCGTAACAAAATGAGAACAATGGACTACACACTCTCTCTGTCTCTGCTTCTCTCACACACATGCGCACATATTCGCTGCATACACACTTTAGTGTATATGTGTGAGCGGGAATAAACTTTGTGGTCTTCACTGGGATGACTGAATGTTGAATGAAACCTCTGTGAAAGAAGTATCCTATAATTTAGATGCTAGGTCCTGAGAACTTTCTTGATAATCCTGAAATCTTTGATCTCACTGAAGATGCCATCATGGATCTATTTGTGATACTTGCTTGTTCATAGCCAGATCAATGACTTTTTTTAATGTTAGTATAAAAGGGAAAAGGAGACAAGAAATAAGGAAGAGAAAAGAAAGGAAATGTAAAGGTAATCAATAAGATCAGATTAAACACAAGGGAGGTCTTTTTAACCATTTTAGCTGTTCAGTAAAGGAAGAAATACCCTTCAAATGGATGGATGTCCTATCATTTTATAAACACTGGTGAAATCAAGGATGCTGTGGAAAAGGGGTCCTCTTAAAGTTCCTCGGTTGGGTACAAGGACCCATCTACTTCTTGGGTCTTTTTCTAGCTCCATGACTTTACTTTTGTATCATCCCAGGTGAAGGATACTTCCTGATGAAAAGCCCTTGTACATATTGCAAGCTCTGCAGCCTCCATAAAATTCATATCTTTTCTGGATATGCATTTTCCCAGGTGTGTACATACATTCAAACTGAGACTTTCAAAACTGTTGATGTCAGCAAGGTGAATATTTAGGTGAACTGGATCTGTCAGAGAAAATATTTGTAAGATGTCTCTGGTGACCATGTTTTTCATTAAGGTTTCCAGTTTCACTTGGTATAATTAATCCTAAGATTGTAATCTTATTCACAAAAATAAAGTATCAGAGGATGCTGGTAAATAAATTTCCTAGCTATAAAGATACTACTCCAGAGACTAGGAAGCAAACATGATGGCTACTATTGTCTTTCCAATGACTCTTGAAATATGTTAATAAATAATGGGTTTCACAATCCCCAGGCAAATAAATATTTAATTGTAACAATGGGTATTTATCTAAAACTCCTGGGTGCAATCTCAAGTATTATGATTTAGAAAATCATACATATAATGATTTAACCCTTAAATATCTTCCACAATACATTGCCTTGGGCCATTAAAATCCTATCCTGATTTCCAGTTAAACATGGTGAATTTAAAGAGACACATTTATCTCCTATTTGCTCTTGAAACTCCTCTACACTGGGACATCAGAAGAGAGGAAGAAAGAAAGAAAGAAAGGAAGGAAGGAAGGAAGGAAGGAAGAGGAGGATGGAAGTAGGGAAGAAGAAAGAGGAGGAGGGAGGGAGGAAGGAAGGAAGAAAGAAGAGAGAGGAAAGAAAGGAAGGAAGGAAAAGAAGGAAAGGAAAGGAAAGGAAAGGAAAGGAAAGGAAAGGAAGGAAAAGAAGAGGGTAGGGAGGAAGAAACAGCATGAAAAAAGTCAATGAAAGATGTCAAAAAAACTTCAGGAACTGGAATGAGATAAGCAGGGTCTTACTGGCTGAACATTTCAGAGGAAGTTGAAACCTGAATGCCTGCTAGGAAATAGCCAAATATTAGCAAAACTGTTCATGGCAGAAGCCTAGAAATGTTTAGAATTTAGAGATACCAGCATCTTGGATGATGAAAGTACCAGTCAGGGCTTAAAACTGGAGGATACATTGAAAGTCTTTATAGGGGCAATGAAAAACCTAGATGCCAGTCCTCATCTTGTGTAGCCAGGAGATTCAATGTGCCAATGGAGTAAGAATACTGTAAGTTTGTCTTCTGGAATATTGAGACCATAGAGCTCTGATTTTAGAAACAGCAGCCTTAACTAAAAGTTAAAGCAAAATGTTGCATCAAAAACAAATTATTAATGAAAGTCCACATAACAAATTAATCAGATCCTGGCCTACTCTTCTTTATCATCTTTCAGAATGCCAGGAAATTGAGCTTTTTGCCTCTCAAGTCAGTGTCTGATACTCTGCCCTAGAAGAAAATGCCATGGCCCCAGTAAACCTAGAGTGACATCTACCATTTGACAGTCCCTGCTCTTGAACACAGAAATCTAGATCAGTGTTCTGTGCTTCATTCTTAATTATGAATGTACTAAAAGTAATTACCAGGTGTTTGGGGAAGACCTGAAAAATAAGAACGAAAGACAGATCAAAGCAATGAGATAAAATAAGACCAGAAAAACAAAACAAAACAAAACAACAACAACAACAAAAACCAGAGATAATGTAAGGAGCAAAAAATATAAATAAATAAATAAATAACTTCCAATAGTCTAAAATGGTTTTTGTTTTTTTTCCCCAGAGAGAAGAGTGAAGACATCTATGAAATAAAAATAGATTGTTTCACAAAAGGAATATTCAGAGAAAAGAAAGGGCTATTGGATATTAAAAAAAAAAAAAATTGGAGCAGAAATGTGAAAGTCAACCCAAGGAATAGAAATTAAAGAAACCTTCTAGGGGTGCCTAGGTGGCTTAGTTGGTTGAGCACCCAACTCTTGATTTTGGCTCAGGTCATGACAGAGTCCCTTGTCTGGCTCCATGCTCAGCAGGGAGTCTGCTTACGATTCTTTCTCTCTCTCCCTTTGCCCTGTCCCACTGCACTAACGCATGTGCTCACTCTCTCTAAAATTAAGTAAGTAAACAAATAAATCTTTAAAGAAAACTTCTAAAAGACAGAATAATAAGATAAAGGTTAAATAAAAGAGAAAATATATGAGAACTAGAACATTTGTCCAGGGTTACATCACAAGAGTAATAGAAGTTATGAAAATGGACACAGTTATGAAAATGGAGACAAAACTGAATCAATTTATTGTCTAAGAAATAAGGCAAGAGATCTTCTCAGATTTAAAGGACATGTTTCCAGATTTTAAAAAATGAGGCCACCAGGGTCTCCTGAGTGGCTCAGTCCATTAAGCATCCAACTCTTAATTTCGGCTCAGGTCATAATCTCAGGGTCATGAGGTCAAGCCCTGTGTTGGGCTTTGCTCTGGGTAGTAGAGCCTGCTTAAGATTTTCTCTCTCTCCTCCCCCTGCCCTCTGCCCCTCCCTGCTTGTGCATGTACACATTCTCTCTGTCTTAAAAAAAAAAAAAAAAAAAAAAAAGTGAGGCCACCACCTATGTAAAATGAGTGAGAATAGAACCCTCAGCAAAGTAGCAAAGGATATCATTGTAAAATTCCAGAACTGGGGGCTAAAGAGAAGATCTTAAATTTCTATAGACAATAAAAGGGCAGGGTTTGGAAACAGACTCACATTTCATTTCTAAAGAGGAGATATCTGAAGCTTAAAGAGAATGGAGAAAAGCTTTCAATTTATAAAGAAGATAATCTTGTACTTAGCATTTAATATCCAGCCAAAGAACCAAATATGAAGGGAAAATAAAGACATATTCAGACATGCTGAGTTTCAGATTCAAAAAATTTATGTCCCATTCATCCTTTCTCATAAAGCTGCTATAAAAAATTCCTATCTAAGCAAAAAAGATGGAAACACATAATCCAGGACATGGGGCTTCAGCAGAGGAAGAGGCAATGGAATTCTCCAGATGATGTTGAAGGGAAATCCTAACTTTAGAGATTTGTCTAGATTATGTCCTGTCTAGACTGAAGTAAGGGGAAAGAGGGCTGAAGAACAGATGTCTCAAAAAAAAGAAAAAAAGTTCAACTGATGTTTATTATATAATACCTAAAACTATATTTAGAAATGATGTAATCTATTGGGAGTGAATTAGAAAACTAAACAAAAAAATAGAGACAATTATTAACTGCAGAGAAAAGGAAAAGTTGGATGGAAGTTATAGTGTAATCACAATTCATGATTACACAGTCCATTATAATGTTAACAGATTAGAAGCATTTACTATGGCTATTGTACCACATAGCACTAAAAGCACTCTATCCAATCAGTTTGTGTTCACTGTGGTCTGTCATTAAACATTGCAAGTGTGTCTGTGTGTGTACTTCTTGTCTTTCCACTTAAACCAGAAGCTCTTTGGAGAAACAAAACAAAACAAAACAACCCAGCACCTATGTTTCTCTAAATGCCCTTACAGCGGGCTAGTATCTCAGTAAAAAATGCAAGGCAGTGAGCAAATCTTTAAATCACTAATACCTCGGTCTGAGGAAAAAACAAGACTAGAGTCAGTACATAAGAGGACCAAATAATAATCACCACAAATAAGATACTTGCAAGAGTAATGTGAATACAATAATTGGCTCTTCCCTGGGTACTGAAAAGTGTTGATTGCTATTTTAAGTGCTTTATATGCTTTAACTCATTTAAACTTTAAAACAGAATTACAAGCCAAATACCATTATGATTTCCACTTTACAGGAGAGAATAATGAGTCAGGATGAGTTTAAATGTGACGGGGGCAAAACAGGACAGCATATAAGCTCCTCCCTGCCCACGAGACTGTGTGCCTTGAACTTCACTGGTAACACTGTCCAGAATGTTCTTATTTATCTCCATGTGTGATCACCCTCCAGAATCTATACTCAGAGGACAGGCACCTTGCTTCATCCCTTTAACTCACACATTTCTAAGCAGAGCATCTTGCACAGAGTGAGCTCCCAGCACTTATGTACAAGCTGAACAAATGAGAAAGCTGTGATGGATGAGGAGGCCTGCTGCGTCATCTTCGACATAACACAGACAGACGGAGTAGTGGGAGATTGGGGCAGACGTGGCTCCATATACCATTTACCATTAAATGATCCAAAATAACTATTCCAAAATGTAAATTCTGTTCAAAAGGTTTCAGGTGATGTAGGTGAAAACATATTTGGGACAATTTTTTAAAACTTTTCCCAAAAATGAAATAGAAACAGTATTTACAGATACCTTTTTGTGTTAATTTGTATCGCAAATGGCTTAGCTTTTGGGGGATCTGAATCCCTGTAACTCAGGATGATTTTAATATGTATTTTAATATTAGGTACAATAAATAAGATGGTTTTGGCTCAGCTTCAAAAGACAAAACATTGAGGAAAATATTGCTATATTCAAACATCAAACATTTCACATCATTTTGTTAATTTCTCACTTTGCCACATATGTAAAAAGCTGAGGAAAGACAGATTTCTTAAAGGATAGACTGAGTACTGGTTTTCTTAATTCAAGTCAGCAGAGTGAAGCTGCACAGCTGAAAATTCTGGTTTGTTAAATTCTGATTAAATGGAGTTTCTGGTTTTATTTTGCTTTGTTTTGTTTATTTTTCTGTATCAGGACTTCACAGGCTTATCCAACAATCAATACATGCTTTTCTTTTTGTCTTTACCAAGCTATGGGACTTTCAAATTATTGTCTTGGTCTTAGTCCCTCAGGTGTGAGGCATTTCAGTCTGAAAAGACTTCTGAGCCCTTTGCTGTGTGTGTGTTAATTAGAGTTGGTTTCCTGATCTTTGCTGTCAGTTTCCTCTGCTCCACAATTTGAGAGACAGTGATGCTAAACCAATCCTCAAAGGTCTCTGGAGACCATTTCCAGTTGCATTACTGATTTATTTTTGTCTTGACCAGATGGCTCCAGGTTCCTATGACTGTACGGGAGTCCTTTTGATTACTCTATTTATCTCTCCCGGTGCTCAATTTAAGGGTCAAATCTCATGTAACACATTTGCCAGCAAGATAAACCATTCAAGCCCACTGCTGCTTGGACACCATACTTCTGACATATGCTCTGTGGCTCATTACACACCAAAGTTATTAGATTTAATACATGTTTTTATAAACTCCATAACAATAGCAGACAGGGTTTTTGTTGGTTTGTTTGCTGTCCCTCAGAATATGCAGCCAATGGGAAAACATGAGCCAGGAGGACTTTGCAGGAAGAAGGGGACTCTGTGGGTCCCCCAAGGTGCTCTCACTGAGGCTTCCTTGCCTTTATGGAGGTGGCCATGAAAAAGATGAGCAGAACATTTTTAATGAAACCAATAAAAATGCAAAGGAAGATTTAATGTTTAAAGAAACAATAAATCAAAACTGACAACTGAAATGCAATATTTCACCATGAGATTGAGGAAATCAATTCATCCAAAGGGCACACTTGGCTTCTGTTAAAAAAAAAAAAAAAATCCCCACATACTCACACAATAAAAGCTATCATATCAGGCGAGCTAAATAAGCTCTAGTTAATGGATTTTGAAACCTTGAAAAACATGCATGAAGCCAGACAATACAGAGTCTCATGGCATATGGACACACACACACATACCACAATATGTACAATCTGAGAATCATATATTACTATGATCAGAACCCTCTCTAAGTGGGAAGTTAGGATATCAAAAAATTGTCCATTGTTAAAGATGCTCAATGGGCTCAAGGTTGCCTAATTGTCAGTTTATTTATTTTGATTTCTAAATCATTTCCCTTTAAGACTCCTCATACAGTGAAAAATATAAGTGAATCCTAAAAACAGAAGTAGTAACTTGGATGCTATCCTCAGGAAGAAAACAAAGCAAATTAGAAGCTTTGGGCCCATCTCATCAAGCTTATGTAAAGAGACCCTCAGGAAAATTAAATTTAACACAAGTATCCCTGCCTTATAAGGGCTCACAAGTCAATGAGAAAGTGTCACCTGTACTAGAAATTATAATACAATGGAGTTTATAGTAATAGTTGCAACAGAGGTTAAAATATGCAATAAAATATGCCCAGACATCTTAGAATGATTTTAAGAGGAGATGTGTCTTGATGAAGGCCTCAGATGGAAGACAGCAAGCTAATATAATTTGGGGAACAGAAAAGAGAGTTAAGGGTAGAGAATGACTTCAATAGTGCAATGAAGGGAGTTCCAGTTCAAGGTGGTGACACGGGAAGTTCTGGGACTCAAACTCCTCCCAAGTACACAATGAATCTACAGCTATATATGGACCGATTTCCTCTAACAAACAAACAAACAAACAAACAAACAAACACCATAAAGCCTGGCAGAATCTTCTCATGAGGCAAATGAGTGGGAAACTGCATCTAAGTGATAAGAAAGGCTTAGACACAATCTCACCATCAACCCCATCCCTGCTATAGCAACCCACATTCAGGAGGGAACTCAAAACCCAGAGCTTTTCCCTGAGGAGTGAAAGGTTTATACCCCATATTGGGTGCCCCAATTTTAAAACTGGCACCTGAGAGACAAGCCCCCCAAAACATCTATCTTTGAAAACTAAAGAGGACCCGCATCCATGAGACTCACAGTGCTGTGGCAAACCCAATGTTGTGCTGTGAAAAAACAGACTCACCTGCCCTGGGGCTCACAGAGAAGCAGCCCTTTGAAAAGCACGCAGACTTTATGTGAAAGAGACTCGTTTCCTAATTTTAAAGCACTGGTTTGAAGGACAGAAGCTTGCTGGGATAGTTTCCATAGACAAAGGCTGTTGAGTGCCATCTTCCTGCTCTCCATCTGCTTTGCTAAAACCAGTGGGCACCATCTTTTTTTTTTTTTTTCTGTTTTAATTCCATTTTTTTTCCTTTTTCTTCTTTTCCTTTTTTCTATTTTTTTCTCTTTGCACTATTTTTCTTCTTTCATTTTTTTCTTTCCTTGCTTTGGTCTTTCTTTTTAGTTATTTGTTTATTTATTTATCTATTCATTTGGCAACTGCCATCTTTGCACTTTCCTTCTGTCTCATTCCAGCTAGCAGGTTTTCTAGAGATGTCTGATGCCCCAATTTTTATGTCCGGTGACCCGGTTTTTATGGCTACAACCCAGAGGCCACCCATTGATCACCTGTCTCTGGAGTTTGAGGGGGCTTGTGTTCCTGTGTCCTATGGGACTACAACAAACAGAGATTCCGTTCTTGGCAGATTACCACTCCCAGGGCACTGCACAAATAGGAGACTAAAACATACATCCAGTCTTTCCCTTGGCCAGGAACTTGGGGCTGAGGGTCAGGTTTCTGGTTTGGCAAACTGGAAGGAGCCTATGGAGTTACTCTAAGAAAATGGAGGCTGGTGGATACAATGTTTATGCCCTCCCTCTGCTTCTCTACAATTTACTAGTATCTTCCAGAAAAGAGCTTATACCCTTCTCTGCTACCTTGATTGTTGTAGTTGCTGCCAGGGGACACTGCTATATCTCCTGGGTCTGGTAGCCAGTGGAACCTATGCTGTGGGTCCCACAGGATTGTAACCGATAAAGAAAGAGTTCTTAAACAGCTACTACCCCCAGGGCAGATCCAGGAGCTCTATCTTTCTGTGAAAAAGGCTTAATTAGCTTATTATCATAGCTGCAATCTGAGAGGAAGCCTTCTGATTAAGCAACTTCTAAGAGCTGACAATAAACCTTTTCTGAGATCTTGGAGGCCAGGCACTATCTTTGTACTCTCCCTCTGAAACGCTCCAGAGCATCAGCATCTCTTGGACGGAAGAATCTTATGTATGTCTGATGTTACAGTTTTCATAGTGTCCTGGTTTTCTTGGCTGATGCCTAGTGCATACCACTTGATTTAATGGCTTTAGTGGCCAGGAGAGCTTGCATTCCTGGATCCCACAGGGCGGTAACAACCAGAGAGACATTTTTTAGCAGGTTATCACCCCAGAGCACTATACAGACGAAAGACTAAAACAAACACCCAGTCTTTCTATGAAAGAGGCTTACTTGCTAGTCTGAGACATTTGGCCTTATGGGCAAGCTTCAGATTTGGCAGACATCTAGAGGTTATGGAAGTACTCTCAGGGAACACAAGAAAGAGGATGTCATCTTTGTGCTCTCTCTCTCTGCCTTGCCATAGCTCACAGTATCTCCCAGAAAGGAGCCTATACACTTGTTTGGATCTCTGATTGTTGTGACTGCTGCCCAGGGGACACTGCCAGATTGCAAGGCTCTGGTTTATGCTTACAGTTTCATAGGAATGTATCTATTGGCATTCTTTAAAAGCTGTTGCCTGAGGGTCTGGCTTCCTATCAGCCTGAATCTAGTTGATGACTGGGATTCTCCCCTTTGAGACACTGACTGGTTTTGGTACACCATCAAGACTGGGAGCTATTAAAAATAAAAAGCCTCCTTGGCCAAACATAAGGCTTGAGAGACAACCAAGAGCCAGGGTAGGGTTGAATGATAAGGTTTATCTCCTATACAAGGCCAATCTTTCAAGACTGGGAGAGGTGGTTCTTTCATTTAATGCATAGAAACAAGCACAGAGAGTCAAGCAAAATGAAGAAACAAAGGAATATATTCTAAATAAAGAACAAGACAAAACAGAAAAAAGTCCTTAACGAAACAGAGATAAATAATTTACCTGATAAAGAATTCAAAGTAGGGACGCCTGGGTGGCTCAGTGGGTTAAAGCCTCTGCCTTCAGCTCAGGTCATGATCTGGGGGTCCAGGGATCGAGCCCCGCATCGGGCTCTCTGCTCAGCAGGGAGCTTGCTTCCCTTCCTCTCTGTCTGCCTTCCTCTCTGCCTACTTGTGATCTCTGTCTGTCAAATAAATAAACAAAATCTTAAAAAAAAGAGAATTCAAAGTAATAGTCATAAAGATGCTCAGAGAGTTTGGGAGAAGAATGGATGGGTATAATGAGAACTTCAACAAAGAGAGAGAAAATATTAGAAAGTTACAAACAGAAGTCTTAGAGTAGGATACAATAACCAAATTGAAAAATACACTAGAGGAGTTCAACAACAGAGAAGATGAAATAGAAGAAAGGATCAGAAATCTAAAAGATAGGGCAATGGAACTTGCCCAATCAGAGTATTAAAAAGAAAAAAAAAATGGGCAAAAGTGCAAATGTAAAGGAAAGCTGGGGTGGTTATATTTATATCAGGGCAAAAGAGACGGTAAACAAAGACTATAATAAGAAACAAAGAAGAGCACTATATAATGATAAAGAGGTCAATCCAACAAGAGGGCATAATGTTTATAAATATTTATGCACCAGCACAGGAACACCTAATATGTAAAACAAATATTAACATATTTAAAGGCAGAAATAGACAGCAACACAATAATAATAGGGACTTGGGTACCTACTTACATCAATGGATTATCTAGGTAGAAATTTTAATTTAAATTATATTGTTTTTTAATAAAAATTTTTTAAAAGTTACAGTTAGATAAAGATAGAAACAAAGCAGGGCAAAAAATATATGAGAGGCAGGGAACATGTGTTCAGAAGGTGATATGAGAGACTAGGGGACAGAAGGGTAGTATCCACAATAGATAATAATGGAACTAATGAAAATGGCTGTATATGAGCTGTTTAGTCTTGGTACTATGCCAGGTGATTATCATGGATTTCACATGTAATTTTCCCCATAGCTCTTCAAGGCAGGTACTAACTTCATTTTACAAGTGAGGAAAGGGCGGCAATGCAATCTTTTATCAGTTGCCCACTGTCCCAGGGTTTGTAAGTGGCAGAGCCAAAATTCCAAACCTCTGTGTGATTCTGTGACATGGGGACACTGCAGATCTTTGTACTGGTGCCAGACAAGAACTGAGCAGGAGGTTTCTGACTGACCAGTCAGCTCATCTACTGCTGACTTGGCTTACTCCCACACGCATGCACCAGCAATGTCCCCATGTACCCTCCCCCAAATTGTCCAGTACCACTGTTTCCACAAGACCCCCCATGATATGTCCAACCCTCAAAGACTGAGTTCTATTAACTATAGCAATTCCAGTTCCAGTTCCATACTTCACTATCTTCTTGCATTATTCTGAAAGTGTTGGTTCATGTGTGTGTTTTATCTTCCTAAAGAAATATCTATTTATTTGAGAGAAGAAATATTTTTCTGCCCTTTATTTTTTTTTAATTTTATTTTTTATAAACATATATTTTTTTCCCCAGGGGTACAGGTCTGTGAATCGCCAGGTTTACACACTTCACAGCACTCACCATAGCACATACCCTCCCCAATGTCCATAACCCCACCCCCCCAACACCCCTCCCCCCAGCAACCCTCAGTTTGTTTTGTGAGATTAAGAGTCACTTATGGTTTATCTCCCTCCCAATCCCATCTTGCTTCATTTACTCTTCTCCTACCCCCTTAACCCCCCATGTTGCATCTCCTCTCCCTCATATCAGGGAGATCATATGATAATTGTCTTTCTCCGATTCACTTATTTTGCTAAGCATGATACCCTCTAGTTCCATCCACGTCGTCGCAAATGACAAGATTTCATTTCTTTTGATGGCTGCATAGTATTCCATTGTGTATATATACCACTTCTTCTTTATCCATTTGTCTGTTGATGGACATCTAGGTTCTTTCCATAGTTCGGCTATTGTAGACATTGCTGCTATAAACATTTGGGTGCACGTGCCCCTTCGGATCACTACGTTTGTATCTTTAGGGTAAATACCCAGCAGTGCAATTGCTGGGTCATAGGGTAGTTCTATTTTCAACATTTTGAGGAACCTCCATGCTGTTTTCCAGAGTGCATTCCCACCAACAGCTTGCATTCCCACCAACAGTGTAGGAGGGTTCCCCTTTCTCCACATCCTCGCCAGCATCTGTCATTTCCTGACTTGTTAATTTTAGCCATTCTGACTGGTGTGAGGTGGTATCTCATTGTGGTTTTGATTTGTATTTCCCTGATGCCAAGTGATATGGAGCACTTTTTCATGTGTCTGTTGGCCATCTGGATGTCTTCTTTGCAGAAATGTCTGTTCATGTCTTCTGCTCATTTCTTGATTGGATTATTTGTTCTTTGGGTGTTGAGTTTGCTAAGTTCTTTATAGATTTTGGACACTAGCCCTTTATCTGATATGTCGTTTGCAAATAACTTCTCCCATTCTGTCAGTTGTCTTTTGGTTTTGTGAACTGTTTCCTTTGCTGTGCAAAAGCTTTTGATCTTGATAAAATCCCAATAGTTCATTTTTGCCCTTGCTTCCCTTGCCTTTGGCGATATTCCTAGGAAGATGTTGCTGCGGCTGAGGTCGAAGAGGTTGCTGCCTGTGTTCTCCTCAAGGATTTTGATGGATTCCTTTCTCACACTGAGGTCCTTCATCCATTTTGAGTCTATTTTCATGTGTGGTGTAAGGAAATGATCCAATTTCATTTTTCTGCATGTGGCTATCCAATTTTCCCAACACCATTTATTGAAGAGGCTGTCTTTTTTCCATTGGACATTGTTTCCTGCTTTGTCGAAGATTAGTTGACCATAGAGTTGAGGGTCTATTTCTGGGCTCTCTATTCTGTTCCATTGATCTATGTGTCTGTTTTTGTGCCAGTACCATGCTGTATTGATGATGACAGCTATGTAATAAAGCTTGAAGTCCGGAATTGTGATGTCACCAACTTTGGCTTTCTTTTTCAATATTCCTTTGGCTATTCGCGGTCTTTTCTGGTTCCATATAAATTTTAGGATTATTTGTTCCATTTCTTTGAAAAAAATGGATGGTACTTTGATAGGAATTGCATTAAATGTGTAGATTGCTTTAGGTAGCATAGACATTTTCACGATATTTATTCTTCCAATCCAGGAGCATGGAACATTTTTCCATTTCTTTGTGTCTTCCTCAATTTCTTTCATGAGTACTTTATAGTCTTCTGTGTATAGATTCTTAGTCTCTTTGGTTAGGTTTATTCCTGGGTATCTTATAGTTTTGGGTGCAATTGTAAATGGGATGGACTCCTTAATTTCTCTTTCTTCTGTCTTGTTGGTGGTGTAGAGAAATGCGACTGATTTCTGTGCATTGATTTTATATCCTGACACTTTACTGAATTCCTGTACAAGTTCTAGCAGTTTTGGAGTGGAGTCTTTTGGGTTTTCCACATAGAGTATCATATCATCTGCGAAGAGTGATAGTTTGACTTCTTCTTTGCCGATTTGGATGCCTTTAATTTCCTTTTGTTGTCTGATTGCTGAGGCTAGGACTTCTAGTAATGTTGAATAGCAGTGGTGATAACGGACATCCCTGCCATGTTCCTGACCTTAGAGGAAAAGCTTTCAGTTTTTCTCCATTGAGAATGATATTTGCGATGGGTTTTTTGTCGATGGCTTTGATAATATTGAGGTATGTGCCCTCTATCCCTACACTTTGAAGAGTTTTGATCAGGAAGGGATGCTGTACTTTGTCAAATGCTTTTTCAGCATCTATGGAGAATATCATATGGTTCCTGTTCTTTCTTTTATTATTGTGTTGTATCACATTGATTGATTTGCGGATGTTGAACCAACCTTGCAGCCCTGGAATAAATCCCACTTGGTCGTGGTGAATAATCTTTTTAATGTACTGTTGAATCCTATTGGCTAGTATTTTGGTGAGAATTTTTGCATCTGTGTTCATCAAGGATATTGGTCTGTAGTTCTCTTTTTTGATGGGATCCTTGTCTGGTTTTGGGATCAAGGTGATGCTGGCCTCATAAAATGAGTTTGGAAGTTTTCCTTCCATTTCTATTTTTTGGAACAGTTTCAGGAGAATAGGAATTAGTTCTTCTTTAAATGTTTGGTAGAATTCCCCCGGGAAGCCGTCTGGCCCTGGGCTTTTGCTTGTTTGGAGATTTTTGATGACTGTTTCAATCTCCTTACTGGTTATGGGTCTGTTCAGGCTTTCTATTTCTTCCTGGTTCAGTTGTGGTAGTTTATATGTCTCTAGGAATGCATCCATTTCTTCCAGATTGTCAAATTTGTTGGCATAGAGTTGCTCATAATATGTTCTTATAATTGTCTGTATTTCTTTGGTGTTAGTTGTGATCTCTCCTCTTTCATTCATGATTTCATTTATTTGGGTCCTTTCTCTTTTCTTTTTGATAAGTCTGGCCAGGGGTTTATCAATCTTATTAATTCTTTCAAAAAACCAGCTCCTAGTTTCGTTGATTTGTTCTATTGTTTTTTTGGTTTCTATTTCATTGATTTCTGCTCTGATCTTTATGATTTCTCTTCTCCTGCTGGGTTTAGGGTTTCTTTCTTGTTCTTTCTCCAGCTCCTTTAGGTGTAGGGTTAGGTTGTGTACCTGAGACCTTTCTTGTTTCTTGAGAAAGGCTTGTACCGCTATATATTTTCCTCTCAGGACTGCCTTTGTTGTGTCCCACAGATTTTGAACTGTTGTATTTTCATTATCATTTGTTTCCATGAATTTTTTCAATTCTTCTTTAATTTCCTGGTTGACCCATTCATTCTTTAGAAGGATGTCTGCCCTTTATTTTTTCTTATCTTCCACAGAGTTAAGAAGTTGACTTCCCTATACTGATTGATTGATTATATTTTTCTTGAAATTCTTCTCAGTCCCACCCCAAATGCTTGCCAAATGCCACACTGAATACTTCCCTCAACAACCAAGCCCTGGAACACACGTTTTCTGCATGTGAGCCTGATGCAGGCCCTAGAACATACACAATCTCACTTATTTCCCCAGGGTGTCGCCTAGAACAATTCAGCAATATTGGGGAGTATGATCAGAGTCACCCAATACCAGAGTAGATAAGAGAGGGGTAAGATTTGGACATGAGTTAGTCCTCCAGAGCTAAGATCTCCTGTATGGTCTTGTCTCCTCTCAGTACCTATCTCCACTGGATCCCTACTGCGCTGGGTTTTTCCTGAACTCTGTAAACTTTTCTTATTAGTTCTACATTGTTTAGTTAAAACAAATAAATGTTTCTTTCAATGGTCTTTAATGTAGGTGCATAAATAGGAACCAATTTCAGGATAATATAAACTAAATATTCATATGGATGACACTCAATTCTATCTGAAATATGGGAAATGAGGGGAGATATATATATATATATATATATCTATAGATAGAGAAAGAGAGAGAGAGAGAGATCCTAAATATCTGATACTTTTTGTTTCATAAAAACAAATTTTAACCATTTGTAGTATACTTTTCAAAAATATATATTTTGCATTTTCACAGCAGTTATGAAATGCACTTTTTTAATTTGAATTCAATTAGCCAACATATAGTACATCATTAGTTTCAGATGTAATGTTCAATAATTCATCAGTTGCACATTAACAACCAGTGCTCAGCACATCACGTACCCTCCTGAATACACTTTAAAATACATTTTTATAGACATCAATTTTTGTGCTATGAAGCAATATGTTTGTTCATTGTTTTTTGCTTTTTTCTTTGTTTGTTTCTTCCTTCAATTACATGTCAGCTGTCACATACCCTTCTGTTATCAAGAATATATCTAAAAGCCCACTTCTAGGTCACTGCTTTTAATTCCTGTGGGAAGAGATGCTCGAAAAGCAAGCTTGTTAATGAAATCACAATGCCTGAATGACACCCAGGGGAATAAAGTGTATAGGTTTAGTGCCTGGGCTTTGTCACAGCTGTTTTAGGAGCTTAAAGGCCTCTGTGACATCTTCCTTGTCCATGTCTTTGGTTGAGATGGCTGAAGTCAGATTCCTTGGGCAGATATTATGGCAAATATGAATTCTATGCAGAGTTTTTTGCAAGATCTCTTTTAGTGACAGCAACAAAGGGGCACAGAATTATTCTGATTTTTAAACTCATTATCTAATTTTGGAGACTAAAAACACATCACATTTACATTACCAGAAGAGTGGATAAGCATCAAAAAAGATTTTGTGGCCAGGTAAGTATGGAGCCAATGTACCTTTGAAAAAGTGAAAGATACATCTGGAAGAGCAACTCCTGGCTGGGCGAAACCTTGGAGGTAAGAGTATGGAGGTCACACGGGGGGTCGTTAATAACTTAGGTGGGCTTGATATCTGACCAGCTGGATATGCAATGATTTATTTCTGAGCAAAGATAGAAATCTTCAGTGCCCAAGTTCCCTTGTGTTCATGTGTAGAATGTCTTTGGGATTCTTATCGGCTGCTCCTACTTTAGCTCTGTGACTGTCAGCTGTTTCGCAGAGCCAGGGCCTCTCTGAAGTCATTCCTTATGAGGCTTTGTGAAAAATCTGGACAGCTTAGGACACACACATGTAGGTGAGGAAAAAAGAGTCAAAGAGAGAGAGATGAGAAAGTGGGTGGATTTTTTTTTTTAAGTTGGCCTTTATTTTTTAAATAACCTTGTACTCCTTTTCAATTTCCCCTTGAAACCATTTCTCCTCTGCTCGCTCTCTTTTTCTTCATTATTTTAATGGCTACATCTTTGCTCTGATGTGTCAATGGGAGTGGAAAATCCTGTGAAGCCAGGGCTTAATGAAACGCCAGCTGGAACAGAGGGATAAAGTTTCTTTGGAGCAGCTTCAAAGGGATGCGGGCTGGGCGAGCTCCGGGACAATGGCGCCCAGGCCAGGACAGGGACAGCCTGGCCAGCTGGCCCTGGCTGGCCCTAACGAGGCGTGAAGGGATGGGGACTAACGTCACTGAGCCGTCAGGGGTGCAGGATGGGGGATTTTAACCATTCTGTCTCACACACAGGCTGTGTCCTTATATTTTACAACAAATGGTATTTTCATGATATGAAGGGCCAAAATGTGACTTCTGCTGGTAGAAGCATTAGCTAATTTTGTTCAAATGCCCTGGCTTCCTGAAGCCTGCCAGGCCCCTCCCCTCTCCCCTTCTCCCATTTTGGAATAAATTTTACATTTCTTTTTATAAGAGAATTACCACAGAAACTTTAGTTTTGATAGGACTTGAGTGAGATTTATGAACACTCATTGGTCATTTTTGGTCAGGTGGCATTTCTCTTTTCTTTTTTTTTTGTGACTAAAGCAGGCAAAGTGACTTGGAAATAGGCTATAAATCTAGAAGGCTCAAATGTCATGTCTGGTTGTTGGCCCCATTCAGACCTCAGTTTCAGAGGCCCTTGTACTTTGAATGACATCAAATATAATCAGCTTCAGTTTAAACTTAGAAGGGATTTTTAGGAAACTATAAGGTTCTTCAGCCTCTATATGGTTCATTTATGTATATTAATATGCCTAGTATAAACCTGCCTTCTTACGCCTGATATTTTGCTATTGAGGGCATTTGATCAATTATAATGACTAGCTTATTTTATTAAGTTATTACTTTCAGACATCTTAAAGCTGTGTTTATAGTGGTTATTTCTTTGTAAACTAAGTCTTCTGAAAGCTAAAATACTTCAAGTCTAGAACAAGAATGGAAAAATAGTTTTCACCCATTTCCCTTGCTTATGAGAACTGACAAACATGGGTTTGGGTTATGTTTTTTGTCCCAAATAACAAATATTTACTGAGAAACCAAGATTGATATGGTTCCTACTCCTCATGGCTTAGAAAATATAAAATACGGACCTTTGTTCAATTCAGTTCCATAAGCAGGCATAAATCACCCATCATTTGCAGCCATTCAGCTACCTGGCAAGGGATAAACCCAAATAGGAGATTGCCCTGCCTTCAGAAGACTTTCTTATGGGCAAGAGAGGACTCTACATATGAAATTCCATTTTTATTGGTCCAAACAACAGAACAGCAGAAACTTCATATGGTCTAATTTAACAGTAAATTTGAAAAATGAAATATGTGTAGAATAATGTGGCTTTTGGCCAAGGATTCCCAAGGGAGATGACATTTGAATTTAACCTATAAAGAGAAACAGATATTCCAGAGGAAATTCCATAAACAAAAACCTAAAGGAAAGAAGTGACATGGTATGTAAGGAGAACAACAAAAACCAGTAAAATGATTTTGAATCATTCAAGGAAGTAAAGAAGTTCTGCAGATGATGTCAGCAAGGTCAGTCAAACAAGAACAAGGAGAACTTTGAGCTTCTGGCTTGGGCTTAATTCTGTAGGTTATTGGGAGGCAAGGGAGTGTTTCAACGACTATAGCATGTTGGGTACACCATTCTGCCTCTCCTGTGGAAGACAGATTTGTGGGAATGTTATCCTCCACTTGCTTCACCCCTCACACACTCCTTCTCTGTGCTTGTTTGTCTTGTAGGCTAGTCACTATGCATTGCCTAGGCCCCTTGCCATCTCAGTGTTGGTAGGGATTTACCAATGGAAAGCAATGGCAAGTTTGAAGTCAGTCAGTAGGAGGGATAGTTTGTTTTATTCATTCCCCCGGATCCCTCTCTGTTTCCTTACATGTTTAGCCATGGTCGTTTTCCTCCATGGTCACAACACCTATGAGGCAGCCCCTCTTCTTTGACCAGACTCCTTTAGGGGTGGTCATGACTTTCTGCTTTTGCTAGTTTGGGTCTTTCATCATATCCTTTTGGCTTCTTTACCTCCTCTCCCCCTCTTACCATTGAGAATGATCCCTTTATTAAACTCAATTAACTCCTCTGAGTTTAGCGTCTCATTTATCGCCAGGACATTGATAGAGTGTCAAAGACGGAGATGGAATGTTTAATTGGGAGAACACTGTGATAGCTCACCTGAAAGAGATGAGGCGCTAGACTGCACTTGTTATATTCTAGAGGAATTTAGGGTATAAAGATCAGTGACTGATTAGACTAGGTACTCTAAGACCAATTGGTATGAGGTCAATTTTTAGAGGGGCAGACAGAAGACTAGAAAAAGGTCTTAAGGGTCAAAAGTCAATGTAAGTGGGGCCACAGGGAAAGGGTTAGAGACACTGCAGTGAATACTGATCCTAACACAAAAATAGGTAAGAGTCCACTTTTGCCTATTTGCAAGTCTTACAGTGCCATGAGTATTATAAAGCACTCTACTCTGGTGAAGGTCTAATATATAATTGTAATAATTACTGCATTTCCTTTGGATATTTTTGTGCTTAGATTAGTATGTCTTAGTCCTACACAGAAGTAAATCAGAGGCTTGTAAGGAGACACGAGATAGTATACCTCCCAATTCTTTAGTTTAACTAGAGCTGCTCGTTCCCTTAAGACCTTCTTTTGGGGTGCCTAGCTTTCTAGCTGTCTCAGTTGGCTAAATGTCCAACTCTTGGTTTCAGCTCAGGTCATGATCTCAGGGTCCTGAGACTGAGCCCTGTGTCTGGCTCTATGCTGGGTGTGAAGCCTGCTTAAGATCCTTTCTCTCCCTCTGCCCCTTTCCACTCCATGCACTCTCTCTCTCTCAGGAAGAAAAACAAAAACAAAAACAAACAAAAAACAAAACAACAACAAAAACAACAACAAAAAAACCCAGACCTTGTTTCTTCTCAAAATGCTCAGTTTTGTGTCTCTATCTACCCACTTTTGACACTTACTGTTAGTTGCAGATAAGGGGAGGGGAAAATAACACCAACTATACTACACTATTTTGTCTTTGTCTCTGAAGCAGTTTTGACTTTTTGTGTCTTCTACAGGGTAGATGTTTCCCCTGAATGATGATGATGAAGCCATTTGGTAATGCACCCAGGAGGAGTCGAAGGTAAAAATCAGATAACCTACAAGTAAATATTTCAGTATAACTCTCACCCATCTTGTCTTTAATTTAGTACATGTAATTTACAGAGCAAACAATTAATACCTGGATAATCAACCAAGCATTGACTTGACATCACTGTTTTTGGTGAAGCTACCACCATCCTGGTGAAGCAACATACAAAAAATCAGATGCCTAAAAAGTCTGTACTCATAAAGGCATTCTTTTCTTGCCTCAGCTATAGGTGCTTTCATAGGAGTCTATGGCCTACTGCTCTGTGCTGGAGCCCTCCAATGTCTTTATCCCAGCCAGGGAGGCTTTGCTTAAGGCCAGAGCACCCAAGATAAATTTTATTCAAGCTGCCACTACAGTAATAGTAGCTCACCCTTGGTCAAAGGTGCCATAAGCTGTTGTGTCCTGCCAAGGTCAAAATACCTCATGGTCCACTTAAATCCTTATACCATGTTCAAAGCAACAAAGGCCAATTTCACAACTCTAAATTCCACCTGGCTTAATAGGAGCTTTTTAAAATTTTAAGATCAAAATGCTCTGTCCACCCATTCAAAGCTGAGGCTCAAAGCTACAATCTTGGCCTCACCAGAATTCTCAGCCACTAAATGGTTATTTGTTCTACCACATCCAATTTTTATTATTCAATATCACCAGACAATGCACAAAGAGATCACGATTCTAAACTTACTTCACTAGAGTACATCAATCCCTGTCCCACCACTGGCTTAAAGAGTAAGTAAAAATTGTCAGAAGTTTCACACTATCTTGTGTGTGTATTTCCACCACTGTAATTAGCATCATTTGTTTGATCATTATGCCATATTTTCATTCCTTTAATAAAACAAGGGGACCACTGTAAGAATGTTGGGAATAACTAAGTTTCTGGTGTGAAAAGAAGGTTTGTTTGTGTTTCCATTTATTGGAAACACATTATTAGTAAACTGCTGATAAAACTGCTAGTGACAAGATAGGCTCCATATCTCAGAGGAGTTAAAGGTTCATCAGAAATCTCTAATATTGCTGTTTGCCACTTGCTGAGATGTATTTATACAAAATCATTTTTTTGTAATTGCTAGCATTAAAACTGATTGAACTTCAGAATCAGTTTCCAGCCTTTATTTCTGGGTTAATGTTTATAGGCAGAGGCGCCTGCGACCATGGTTTCACCAAGCTTGATGGAGTTTCATTCCTTCCTCACTGGCACACCATTACCTACAGCTCTCAGAGAATACTGCCAATCCATGTACCCACAACTTCCTTTAATTTTGATGAAAATGCATGCCTCCTTACCTGAAAAATTCATATGGCACATTTTATTTTTATAACTTGTGGCTGTACGGAAGGGATGCTCTAGGTAGGAGCCTTCGATTTCTTCCTAGATGAAAAGGCATGGAGATATTTTCTAGGACTGCCATTTTAGTTGCTTCAACTATCCTTGGGGAAGTCCTTAGGAGGGGTTTATTGAAACTGAATTCAGCATATGCAACATTTCAGAGGCACTTGAGGATATATCTGAACACCAAAGATGTTCAACCACATAGCAGAAGTGATCATCTCTATGAAATAATAAGCATTGTGCTTTCATAACAGGGAGAAAAAAAACCCTATTTCAGCTAGATGTGTTACTTGATGGATTCAGATCTATTTTTATTTGCGCAGTCACTCTTGACTGCCTATAGTCTGGCTGGGATTGAGCTACAGACACAGGAAAGGAGAGGAACAGTCAACATCCTTAAAATATAGTAAATATACACACACACTTGAAGCATATGACACAAAATTAGATATAATTAATTATGATGCTTCCCCAAATGCAATAAGAACATAGGATAAAATGATTCTTCATGTAACAAAGTTGCTACATATGCGGGCTTTCAGGACCTCAGCCTGTTTGGCTGTTTTATGGCATATACCACCTCAGGCATATGACAGAAAACTAAGCTTAACTGTGAGAAACACACTCACATACACAATTGTGCAATCCATATTGGGGAGGGTGTTATGGATTCCCTGTACCACATCTATAAATCTTCCCCCTGCCTGGGAGTCTGTCAAGCCCAGATTAAGATATTTTACATTGCTAGGACTCTTTTGAGCTCCAAATACAGGAGGCTTTGGTTCTTTTAGCAAGTATTGTTTTCAGCTTTGGCTGCAACTTTCTCTTTCAAACTTACCTCTTACTAAACTCCATCACGCACCTTCTCCTGTCAGGAAGATAGCCTAGCTGCTGTTGCACACTTCTTTTTTTTTCCCCCCGCCACATATCTTGCTTTCGTTCTCATCTCTCAATGATGCATTCACACATATTTATGATGACTCAAAAAGGCATAACATGGTGCCTCATACGTATTTAGAGTTCCCTGGAATACATTAAGGAGCAGACAGACCAAAAGCCCTGTCCTCATGGAGGTTACATTCTACTCTACAGGAATGACTGACTTGTTCTTTCCCTCCCCTGTCCTACCAATTTGTCAGACCAAGATACAGTCCTATATCCTCTGTGAAACCAAAGTTTCTTTTCTCTGATAATTTTGTATTTTCTAAAATGTAAACCACCTGTTCAGTCTTCAGCAAGCAACACTTGACTGGGTGTGAGCTTTCCTGTATCTAGTCATCACATCTATTTAGTTTGATGCAGCTCCTTAAATTCTCATGACCCTGACATATTTCTTTGCCCTCTCTGTGTAGTACCTATTAGGTACTCAGGACATTTTGATTGACTGATGATCATATATGCTATGCTTTCCTATAACAACCTATCATGGTTAAGAAACCATCGTAAGGAAAATCTTGCATTTGTATGTCATTTTAACCTTTGTATTAACATATATTATTCTACTACATTCTCAGTATAATCTCTTCATTTCTAAAGTAAGTAGGGAAAGGGGTATTATTTCAATTTTAAATACAGGAGAGTTAAAGGAAATTCAGTCACTTGCTCAAAGTCACAGAGCAAATTAGTACCCAAACTAAGAGTAGACTTGAAGTCTCTTGGGTCTTATCTTATGCCTAGTTCCCTCCACATTCCATAGGGTTACAGTATTATGAAACAACCTGCTAGGAAGCGCAATCAATACTTTAGGCAGAGCAAAATGCAGTGCACAAGAACTTTCAATTACTTGTGAGGGGGTGGGAGACAGACAACTGCAACTGAAATCTGCGGGTAAGTCAAAGACTTCCATTTAGTTCAGCATCTTCCTCCACAAAATGGAGACGAGTAGCTCCGATCTTACATTTATATTTGTATTCCAATCCCACTGCCCATTGCTCCAGATGCTATCTGTATGAGACAGCTTACTATGTGATCTTGAATATGATCATAAACTTGCTAATATGGACTTCAAGTTACCTAAAGGGAAAAGAGGCCTAACAACTTATTTCCTAAAGCCTCATGTAATAATGGGGTTATACTGAAAATGTATGGCATCATATTTGCTAACACAAAGTTAAAAGCACCATATAAATGAAATCTCCAATCCACATGAAAGTTCCAATCCAAAAGCCACTCCCCAAAAGGGTTATTTCCAACTACCAATGCAGATATGGATTTTCCTTCTCTAGATTAACAGAATATATAACATTCATTCTAAGGAGTGTGCTTATGTGCAGTCTTGAACTAAATAAGTGTTGCCTCCCCCTTAACAGGAAGTCTATAGTAATTCATTCATAAGGCCCTTCAATATTTTTAGTCATTTCTTTAAAATAATCTCAGTAGGTTCTATTAAAACCCATTAAAGTTTAGTTCAGCTGGATACTATAGTTTCCATTCCTCGAGGGCAATGGTAACTTACCCTGCCTGTTGGTGCAGAATCAGGTCAGCAACCTTAATACTTCAAAATGTAGGCCCGGAATTCATTCTCCCCTTGATCTTTCTCCAAGGCTGCACCTCACTCATTCTCATGGAAAGTGCACTTCAATGAGAGCCTACCCTGTGTACTTCCTCTTTCTACAATACACACCATTAACACGCAAGGAGCTTCAAAACACTTGATTGGATAAATGAATTCATGACTCCCAATAGCATAATTTATTATTTGATAGAGAAAAACAAGGACTTTAACCTCTGTTTCTTTGTTTTCTAACCATCTACTGTCCATTTTACCTAAGTGCAAAGTATGAGTTTAAGACATGAAAATATGTGACATGTAGGTAACGGGCTTAATAAAAATTCTTTACATGTGATTACCTCATTATTATTATATCAGCTTCAGACTATGATTTTCTATACCCCAAACTGAAGAAATGTGTGATTATAAAGGTTATTATTCTATTTAAAGCACAGATGTGTTTAAGCAGCTGTAATGGTTTTCTTTAATGTGTTGAGAGGAGGGGTAGCTTGGAGACCTGGAGGCTGTCTCCCAGCTTCACAACTGAGGAGCTGTGTGACATTTGTCAAACCAATTAACCTCTCTGTGTTTGAGAGTTTCCATGTTTTAAGGAGGTTAAAATAATACTTGTTTTCTATAGCTGTCTACACCTACAAAGTGAAAGACATGTCTTAGGGGACCTAAGGCAATTATTCAGATGATTCAGGCTAAAATCAATCCTGCCATGGAAGAAAAGGAAAATAGTGTGCATTTGGACCTCAGCTGTCCAGACTGCCTGTCGACATCAATCAAATTCAGAGAATAAATGGTTCAACCCTTTGCTTCCCTTTGCTTGTATTGTGAAAGCACCTTAAGGGGCATATTAGCTTGTTAAGACCAATGAGTGAATCATTAATGGCTTCAGGTCAACTTAACATACAACCAAGAATACTTGAAACATAAGAAGGCTCTGGATGACTGGAATTCCTGAGTTTTAAAGGACAGTCATCTCCTAAAGTCATCACCTTCAAAATTAGCACCAAAGGGCCAAGGGAGGAAAAAGGAACCCAGACATGGTTTTCTGTCCAGTATGTGCTTGACGCTGTGGCAGGTGTCTCATTCATTTACTTACTTCATTCAGCCCTCCAAACGACAGTATCAGGTAGGGAGTTCCAGAGGAGGAAACTGCGGCTCAAAGACAGTGAGAAGCCCCAAATCCTAGAATCAATAGCTGACAACCTGGAACCTGGAACTTCATTCCAAGTGAATGAGTGGGTGAGCTACCCTCCATATCATTCATGCCTTAAACGCAGGCCTGACATGATTCAATAAAATTCAATAAACATTGGTGAATCCCTACAAAGTGCCAAGCATGATGCCAGGAGATGGGCAGAGTAATATAAATGAGGCATGGTCCTACTATCATAGACTCTTACCTGCAAAAGGTAAGAGTGACACACATGAACTTGATGGTAATATAACATGAGCCATGTCCATGAAAGTTCACAGAAGAGGCTGAGCCATAGGCTCCTAGAAATACCTCTGTGGAATACAGTAGAAAAATATTGTCCCCAGGGCCCGGAATTCATTCTCCCCTTGCATTAAATCAAAGGTCAGGAGAAAAGTCTAGCCTAGGTAGGTGGGTTCATTGTACAGAGAAGATAAGAGCCTAACACTTAACCCCAACTTTGTAGTCCGAATATCAGTGACATCTTTTATAGTATGCTAAAAACGGTACAAGTTGCTTAACTTCTCTGAGCCTCCAGAGCCTGCTTTGGTAAAAGGGTGAGAGAAATGGCTGTTTCATTGGACTCCTGTAATTAGACAGAAATCATGAATGGAGAATGCCTATTATATTACCTGGCATGTTTAGTACTAAAGAAGATGCCACCATTTTAAGTTCAATTCTTTCTTCTTAAAAAGGAATATGATGGACAGCTAACAAAGAGTCCATTAAAGTCTATCAGGGATTAAAGAGTGGATTCTTAGTCTCTGTTGGCATCTTTGTTCTTGAGTTAAATCGTTCATGGAACAAACTATATATATGTATATGTATATATATATATGTATATATTTAAGTTAATATGTATATATATATGTATATATTTAAGTTAATATGTATATATATATGTATATATTTAAGTTAATTAAGCATTATGAGTCAGCCCCTGTTCTTGGCATACAGAGTATTCATTACCTACCAAACAAATTCTGACATTTAAGACCATTTTTATAATGGTCCTGGTCTCTCCTTCCAAAAGTAAAATTTGTCAAGTCACCTCAGCTACCATCTGAATTCCTCCTTTTGTTATTCCGAACTTTCTTTGTCTATAAACCCCACTCTGGCACATAAAGCAACCTTAAATAATAGTGCTAATCAATTGCGTTTTTTGATCAGCTGATCTCTGTACTTTCTACCCAAACAAGACTGACTGAGTGTCAAGGTCAACTGGAACATCTTCCTCATAGAACAGAGAGTCTCTTCAGGTTTGGGAGGTGGGCTTTATCCACTTAAAACTCTGGCCAGTGTCTGAAATATAGTGTTTCCATGTATTAATGGGATGGGATATACATTGATTGGAAGTGTAAATTTCAGTTCGAAAAACCATCAAGAACCTATTTAAATAGGAGCAAAGATCTACAAAAATAGAGTTGTTAGAGGACAATTCAATGGTTCTCCCTCTGCTCTGAAGTCCTTGTTAGTGGCAGAGTTTATAAATTGAGAAGATGTACATGGTTATCAGATTCTCCTAAGAATTATTAGCCAGCTACCAGCAGAACCCAACTGACCAAGTAGAGAATACTGATATATAAAAGACACATGGCTTCCTCAATTAACAAACTGACCATTCATATAACCTGACCCTATGAGAATGTAGTAAGGGGAAAGCAAGGCTGGACTGTCCTGAATCCTCAGTTTAAATGAGACCCCGCGCACAGGAGGCACACTGGCTAAGCACTGTGAAATAGACAGGAAAGAGATCTGCATTAGGTCTTGGTCAGGATAAGTACAAAATCCTCATGATCTGATAGAGAATACAAACAGAAAGGATATTTTATTGGACAATGATAAAACTTGGTTGTAGATGAGGAGATACTGATTGGTGATATTCCAGTTGGATAGAGAGGCAAAAAATGTTTCAAAATGTCCCTCCCTAAAGCCATGTTGAAATTAGGGTGGTGACAAGGCCCTTAGATTAGAGGCATGCTCCCCAAAGGCCTCAAGCTAAGAATTGCAATCAGAGGAGACAGATGCTTAACATGCAGTGCTGCAGCCAGGAAAGAGGCTAATGAGATTCTAGGCTGCTTGTCCACAGGGCCAGCCATCACAGTGTCACCAGGCAAGGAGGCTGTTGTCCCTCTTAGAACCACTCTTCTGAAACTGCATGTGTGACATGGCATCTGATTCTCAGCAGCCTACTAGTGACATTGTCTACTTAGTCTAGCTAGACTGCAGCAGGGAGACAGGGTGCTGATTAACTGGCTGGAAGGAGATGTCTTCTTGGAACGCGGCAGAGGGTCCCTGTCTGCATCAGGAAGCCAAAGCCACAGGAGGCATGGGAAGGAGACGCATATGCAAATCTCTGCAGCATGAACTGGGGTACTGAATTTGGACAGATGAGGGTGAGGTATAGAGCTGAATTGTCCCATGCAGATGCTTGTGTAAGTTTCATGAAGCGACCCAGCCAAAAATAAAAGCAAAATGTAGAAGATATTATCTCCCCATTTCCTGGAAAATTTGGTTTAATAGTTTCACAAAAAACCAACCAACCAACCAACCAACCAACCAACCAAAGGGATAAACAAAAAAACCAAATGTACATATGTCTATTTCTACCTGGCTGATGAAAGGAGTTCATGGTCTTGGCAGGGCAGAGATACAGTGTTGATGAAACAAAAACATGGTTGATTAGGACAGAGAAAATGTGGGATATCACTGCTCACTATGGCAAAGACAATTTCTTAATCCTCTGGATTCTCAGTCCCATGATCTGTCTTGTGAACAACATTCACCCTAATGGGGACAGTCGAATGAAATAATGGATGTTGAATTGATTTTTAAAAAATTATTAATATTATACACAAATGAGATACCTGTGAGTAAGACATTTGCATTCATGGTTTTGCTGGTAAGTGTTCAAGATAAGAGATGGATCAAGAACATTGAGAGGGAGGGGATTGATAGCAAATGCCTTGTCCTCAAAGCCATAACTCTATTCTTGAAAGGATGATTTAAAAATTTCCATAATTATTAGAAATGAGGTTAAAGTTCTAAAAATTTGGAGAAAGCTTGTTGAATGTCCACTATCCTCTTGGTATTTAGCAAATCTACTTAACTAACCATCTGTACTGTTTAAAAATCATTCTCTTTCAAAATCGCCAAGGTGTGTGGGCCGGTCTCATTTATGCTCACATGGTACTGCCATGTACAGGTGCATAAGCTGTGCCTTAAACAACTTTCCTGCAACATTCACATAGACCTCAATAAAGAACAGCATCTCTTAGAATTGTGTAATATAAAGACTCTAATTCTGAGAGCAATTCAAGAAGAATTTTTTCATATGTATTTTAGCCTATATTCAATCCAAATTGTATTTAAATCAGTTTATTGCAGGTCAGATCATTTTTGGTTTCTTATACATGCAACAAATGTGAAAAGTAGTTTACCACAAATCCTTTTTCTTTGGAGGAGAGCTACTTGCATCCTTCCATGGAATTACTTTCTTTCTGTGCTTGTCTCTCTGACATGGGGTTGGAAAAAGGACTCTGGGGTGTGGAAATTCAAGCAGGTGGCAAATAGGCGAGGGGTTACTTTGAGGGGTGGCTTATGTGGACACCAAATTCTCCCTCCCACAGAGTTGCCCTGTAGTATAAAGAAATCCATTTCCAATTTTTGGCTTAAAAAAATGATTTCAACAGAATAAGTATTTCATTTTCCTTCAGTAGCCTGACTCTCATCACTAAGAGTAGCTACTGATATTACTACAACACTGGTATATTATGATGCCTAACTGAAGGCTGATGACACACATTTTGGCATTATACAAGTTATTCTTAATGAATTAGGTACTCCCCAAAATGCAAACTTAGAAAAATTCATTTATTTTTGTTTCCTGTATATGTAAGACCTGCCAATATATATATTCTTTTTTTTTTAAGATTTTTTATTTATTTATTTGACAGACAGAGAGAGATCACAGTAGGCAGAGAGGCAGGCAGAGAGAGAGAGGAGGAAGCAGGCTCCCCGCTGAGCAGAGAGCCCGATGTGGGGCTTGATCCCAGGACTCCGGGATCATGACCTGAGCCGAAGGCAGAGGCTTAACCCACTGAGCCACCCAGGTGCCCCCACCAATATATATATTCTTAACTGAGCCTTTATTAGAAAGTGTTCTACAGGCTGAGATTTTCCTCCATCTCAATTTTTCTCCACATTAAGTGTTCTCTACCTTCCATAGTTGGGAAAGGAATGGCTGAATGTTATCTGGATGATTTCCACCAGTGCTAACCAAGTCTCAACTCACTGCCCACTATCAGTCACTCATCTATGGGGAGCAGGTTTGGCCATACTGTTCTTCTAGCTAGACTGGAAATTTGGGAAACAACAGTGATGATCTTTATTTTTCTCTACTGAAAGGTATGCCAGAGAATGCTGCTCCCCATATCATAGTTTGCAAAGAAAAGTGAGTGAATGGGTTTAATTTAGGATACTTAAAGACTAACAATATCTTCAGAACTTCTTGGTCATATATATTAGTGAGTTTATTCCCTAAGGATTTCACTTATTTTGTGTGTGTATTTCCTGTATTCTTTCATCATTATTATATTCTCCTACCTCTTCATTTGCATGTATTTGGAGTTGTGATTTCTTCCTTTTTTTTTTTTTTTCTCAGCTCTCGTCTATTCCTTAGCTCAGGTCACCCTGCCTGTTAATTTTTGAAATCCCTTAGTGTCCACACAGGACCAAGCAGTGGGCTATAGGAAAACAGCAAGGGTCAATTCTTTTTCTCTGTGAGCTATGGAGAACTGGAACTGTTAGAGGCCATGGGCATCTTAAGGAGTGCCCTGCTCACTTGAGCTACATTTCTGTTCTTTACTATAGATTTTATTATGTCAAGGGGGAAAATAACTAGATGAATTCTTTTGAGACTTTGATTATTGGTAATAATAGTTTATAAAAAGGTTACTTTCTGTTAGATGCCATTTTGAGCAGCTTTGTACATTTTTGTGTGTGCGACTATAATGGCCTGGTAGAAGGGAAGGTCAAATAAACATAAGACAAGAGATATAGAACCAGAAGTTTAGTCATGACATTGGGAGACAATATAGTAGGAAATACAGAAATATACTTTGCAAATAATTTTTAGGAAAGCAATAATTCTGTCTAGAAAGTTCAATTTTCTACCTTTTTCCTTTCTCTTCTCATCCTCATCTGAGGTTATTTACCTAGGTCCTCAATCTATTGGCTATACATCTATGGCAAGCCTTAACTGAGGATATTAAAACAGGGACTGATGAGCCACCTTCTTCATCGCCCATCTTCATCATCAAAGCTGCTGTCATTCCTCAGTGGGGGACAATGAGACACAGATGTGTCAACTATTTTGTTCTATGTAGATATTATAGATTTTTCTCCTTTCCTGACCAACCTACTCATAAATATGTCCCTGTGGTCACTATGCAGATGAGCAAATGGAAATGGACCTATCAGCACAGATGTCTTACCTTATGTTTGCATTTAAAACAAGCAAGCTTGATAGAATTGTGCACCAAAAGAAGTAGATTTTACTGTATGTAAATTATAGCTCAATTTTTTAAAAAAGTAAGTATGTGTTTCTTTTCAATAAAAGTTAGTAGAGGATCTCCTTTTGGTAAGATCTGGGTTCAATCGTCAGGGGATGAGTTACCAGCTTTGTTCTTCTATGTTTTTATACTTTATCCATAATAGCTAGGATTTTCTGGGGGCAATTGTTGATACAATGACAGAAATACTATTACTTTCCAATATTCATCAGCATGAATGAGGCCATAATGTTTTAGGTTTATTTTAAATCTGAGCTCTACCAATAAGCCTTCCCTGACCAAACTTTCCAAGCAATTCATTAAAGAGGAGGAAATGGTTTATATTTGGGTAGTCCCTCCTAGCTAGAAAAGTAAATTCTTACATACTACCATAAATTTACTTCTCTTCAGATGAGGAAAGTCAAGCCCGGAAAAATTAAAGACCTTTTCCACTGTACACAGCTCACTAGTAAACCCAAACACAGGGCTGCTAACTCCTTTGTTCTACCACATCACATTACCTCCCTGATGTCCCATCCTTAATATGACTTAGTCTGAGGCACTTGAGGACAGCACTGTGTCTCTTCCCCTCACAAGAGGATCTTTATGGTCGGAAGGCCTCAGAGTAGTCCTTTCCTTCCCACCTACCATGTGATCTGAATATGAAACGATGGCTGGAGCCCAAAGAAGGGCAGCGTGACTATGAATATGAGTGTCTCCACACACTGGATAGATGAATATAATTGTCTCCATATATTTTCTCCATTTCTTTTGCATATTCATGTAGCTTTTGTTCAGCTTCTTTAAATCAAGCTTTTTCTCTTGAACATCATTACTTCTTTCTATTTTTTCCTCTTTTAAGATTATCTTCTGGAAATCTTCCAGTCTACTCAAGTACTTACATCCCTCATTAACAAAAATCTCTCTTCCCCTGAAAAACTGTATCTAATGAAATCAGCTGATTGTATCCTGCCCCATCTTTGACTTCCATTTATCTTTACTCATTCATTGTTTGTTGTTTATTTAATGGACAGATTTGTGATATCTTTAATGTTATAGTTACATATTTTTCTACTCCATATACACAATTAAAATTTACATTCAGGTACTTTTCAATAACTTGAATGATTATATCTCACTTAGATTTCCCTTTTGTATTATCCTGTGAAACTTTAAGCTAAATAGTTCCTTTTAAACAAAATTTCTGCTGAACCTATAAACAACTGAATATCTGTTTTCTTGTGTGTAAAACCTGAGTCCCACTGGATGGGTCAGAAGGGCCATGCACTGGATGTTTGCCAACATAACTAGAGTCAGATATTAATCCATTGATTACACAAATCCATACTGAGCTCCAAGTTTGTGAAGATCCCGTGCTGGGTCCTGCTGCTATGAAAGCATCAATCCTGCTAAAATCCAAGATCTCACTTTTAAGCACTTGGGATAAACTTTGACCAATTGATACATAATCCTCCTCATAAAAACTTCTTCCTCCAGGTATATATATATATACACATATATATATGTGTGTGTATATATATATATATATATATATATATATATATATACAAAGACTGGCAAATGTTCTATTTAAATAACCTTCTCAATTTCTATTTCTTTCCTTAAATTCACACTTTAAAGAACTTAAAGTGTGCTGGAATAATGAAATCGAGGGCAAAAACATGTTTTTTCTTTCCTTTTTTTTCTTTCATTCTAAAAGCATGGGGTGTCCTCTGCACTCCTCCAGCAACACACTTCCATTCTAAACAACATAGTCTCATTGTCTTTCAATATAAATGCTCACATCCTCAAGTAACAGAAGGAGCCAGAGAGGCAGCAGAAGGGGAGGTATGCCGAGAAAGGCATTGGTACCCTAAGGGACAATTTTTATCTCAGGAGAACTGACCTTTTAGAGAAAGCAAATTGAATTATCTTTCTCATCCTTTACTTTTGCTGTGACATCATTAAAATGCATGTTACATACCAACACTCGTTGTTTTGTATTCATAACCTTAAACTAAAATTAATCAGTTGTCACAACGACTTAGCACATTTCTTAATGGTTCCTAGCCCAAAAACTGTATTGTTATAAGAAAAGCAGCTTTATGTATACACCCTTGAGAAAAACAACAGAGGAGAATTAACTGGTGGACAATGAACATTCTTTTTTCCTGTTCAGAAAATAGTCATCTTCATTCTTTTCTCTGGTTTTGAACTAGTATTTTGTTTTGATGTTTGACATGAAATTTGGTGCTTTGACAGAAAGAAGATCTTTTTGCCTAAGTCCAAGTAATATAAATTAGATCCTACAAAGTTAAAAAGTCATGAATTTAGCTAATAAGCATTTATTAAGCTCCAGTTTGGAGCCCAGACTTACCACGGATTCGTTATTCAACAAATATATTGAGAACATAAGGAACTGGTGAAAGTTTATTTATGAATAACTCAAAGCTATTGCCTTTGAAAAACTCATATAGTATTCTCAGGCAAAAGATGAATAAACAGTTAACTCATATCCCGATGTTTTAAGTGCTCTAAACAAGATAAGTATATTTCTCAAAAGATGAGGTTGGGAGACATAAAAGCATGTCCCTATGGACTCACAGGCATAGGCCTATGAAACCAACCTAGTGTAAGTGGAAGGTGCCCTGGGAAAAACGATCTGGTAGATCATGCCAGGTAGAGAGAAAAGCGGTGCCAAAGCCAACAGAGGTGTGCTGAGGTGAGATGGCATTTTGGGGACAGTTCAAATCATTGAAAAGTTTCAGGAAAGAGCAGCACCTGATCTGATTTGCAGTTTAGAATGCTCTCTGCTCTCAGTGAGAAAATTTTTTGGAGCTGAGCAAAACCAAAGGAAGAAAGACAAAATTAGTTTACTTTTTAGTGTTCCACATGAGAGATGATGGCAATGTGGCTTCTATGAAGGGAGTGAAATTGAGGGTAGGAAGAAGTTGTTGTATTTAGCATATGTTAAAGAGGAAGAATCATCCAGATTAGCTGGATAACCACATATGTATGAAAGGCATTTAGGTGCAAGAAACATGTAGCCTCCACTCTCCAGTACTTCATATTCTGTTTGAGAAAACACAACTAGGAAATTTAGGCCTTAATATTTTTAAGCAATTAAGTGTTGCAGAAGTAGCTAAACTTTGTAATTAGCTAATATCCTGCAATACCATTTATTAGCCATAGCCTAGAAATAGTTCCTTTCTATGTTATGACCACTAATGTATGGAAAATATATGGTACTAAGAGATAATCTAAAAATACTAGTAAATATTTCTGTAAAATGACTGGTATACTATTAGGAAAATAACACTAATTACATGTTAAACAGTTAAAGCAAAATAATTAATTTAAGACTCCTTTTTTTTTCATTTATAAGTCTCCAAGGGAGAAAGGAATCTTTCTATTATGCAATTAGGAAATTGAACAGATATATTTATGTCTCAGAATATCTCGAGGCAATGGATTACTCACCTCCCTGATCAATATTTGATCCCTATTAGTCAATAAGTTCTTTCTCATGTCTGACTATGATCCCCCCAATTCACTTTAAGCCCTTTTGCTTTTACTGGATCCTTTCAGATTTCTTTTTGGTCTACCAAATGCAGTTATACTCTTTGCAGATAGTGGTTTATCAGTATGATCTCATGCATCTTGCTGTGCTGGGATTATGGCTATTTTCCTTTCCCTGGCTCTACTTAAAGATCATGCTAGCAAATATCCTTAATACTTGTATATTTTCTAAATATATAGCAGCTAGTCTATAAATTGGGGAGGGAAACAAAATATTTTATCTTAATTTTTTATCTTAAATTTTCTGAAGTTTTCATTTCTGTTTCTAATTTAGAATTTCCTCTCAGAGAAATAGATACGGATGTTTGTTCCATGCAACACATTCCCCAAGTAAGAATGAGTTATTTCCAGTCAAGTTGCTACATATCCTTGGTACATAGGAAGGTTTTCCCCTATCTCCTAGACAGGAATCCAAGGCAAAGGAAAGACCTCACTTGTCTGTATTACACACCACTTAAATGCCCACATTTAATTCAAATAGCCAGAACATGCTTTGCCTATGGAAAAAAAAATGTAAGTTCACATTTTTTATTTTTAGTGCCCTAGTATTTTCCTTCAGGGGAGACCTTCAGCTAGCCCACATTTTCCTAAAATTTTCTATTCTCTGATCAACTTCTCCCAGGAAAGGATCTTGTCTAATTTAGATATGTGTTTCAGACTGGGTACTAGAACTCTCCGGGAGATTTTATTTTAGGTCCTCTCCATATCTGTGAAATGAAAGGTGTTGTTCCCTGTAAAGGAATGTGGGCATTAACACACAGGCAGTAGAGCTCACTGATAGAGTCATAGGGGTCCTCCCCAGAACCCTTTAAATGCTGCCATAGAGCCACAGTCTAGTCTGTCTCTATATAAAGCAACTGTACATCTGAATAATGACTCAGTTCTTCCCTCCAGGTATTAGTGTTGGCGACCCACAGAGTCTGAATTTAGAATCCAGTGCAAAGTCTGAGGGTATATCCTTCAAGGCAGACAACATGAATGCAGCATCTGATGTTGTGTGGTCAGATCTGGACTAAGAACCTGGATTTTGGCCTGCTGATTGCTGTGAGACATTTGGTGAGCTACTCTGAGCTGTTAGTACCCTCTTTTATAATGTGAGGAATATAGACCCTATTTCATACGGGTACTGAAAGGATTAACTTCAAACATGAGATTCCCAGCCTAGCACAGTGCCCAGATTATAGGGCCTTACTAAGCATCCCTTCTACTCTACTTCTAAATCAAAATCTGTGTGTTTTGGCCAAGTTTTCACTGTAGTTTCTGTCTAGGGTCTTGGTCTCTGAAGCATGGAACAATGCTTTGGAGGTGTATGTGTGTTGGGGAGGGGGTGTGGAGTATGTAAAAGAAAATTATCATGGGTATCTGCAATTTATAATGAATTCAGTATGCTCCAGTCTTTCTAGTAACCTGTAATTTATACAGCTGTGATCAATTATTGGGCTGCCTAAAGGAAAGATATTGAGATACCTACAGTTATGAAACTTCCAACATAAATGTTTACTAGTGCATTCACATCTGTGTCTTTCCAATTTTTGGTGGTTTCCAGAGATCCCTAGATTCATTTAGTCTACATCTCTGGCTCTAGGCAGATTAGTGCATGATTTGACCAATCTTCAGTCTAGATTGCATATGGTAGAGAGATAGATTGTGATGTATCACATTTATGAATATATCTCATCACAAACACAGCTCTATAAATATCATCTCAAAAAGGTCTGGCCCAGGGGTTCCTGGGTGGCTCAGTGGGTTAAAGCCTCTGCCTTTGGCTCAGGGTCCTGGGATCGAGCCCCGCATTGGGCTCTCTGTTCAGTGGGGAGCCCACTTCCCTTCCTCTCTCTGCCTGCCTCTCTGCCTATTTGTGATCTCTGTGTGTCAAAAAATAAAATAAAATCTTAAAAAAAAAAGAAAAAAAAAAGGTCTGGCCCAAAAGCAAAACTAGAAGTATAGTTATGGTATTTGCTCAGAAATAAGATCAAAAAGTTATCACAATGCTGAGCAATAGCTGAGGACTTTCCTCTTAGGCCAGAAGATTCCTTGAAACCACTTAGGATAAAATAGTATCAATAATAACTTTAATAACTTCTTTCTAATACATCATAACTATAAATTAAGCTATAATTTTACTAAGTTATAATTATAAAACTAACCATCATGAAGCCTTCGTTTTTTTCTATGTATATAGGGGTTTTTGTCCAGGATTTACAGATAACAGGATTCACAAGTAAAAAGGAATTGTTGAAATATCAAGTGTAAAGTACAAATGGATTGAAAGTGAAGACATGATAACAAAAAGTCCTGCTCTTTCACTTCTCTAGCTCTCTGTTTCTGTCTGCAAAACGTGTGTGTGTGTGTGCGCAAGCACGTCCCCATGCACAAGTGTGTGTGGAGTGGCCACCTATTCACAACAACCATCCTGTAAACATTTGCTTTCTTAAGTCCACCCATCTCACTGGAATAAAATTATTTAAATTATTCGGCATCTAAAAGCACTAAAATGCACATGGGCCCAGTTGGCAGTTATTTTATGCCTATCAGAGGCCCTGCAGCCCACAATAAAGAAGGAGGGAGCTGGGTTTTTTCCAGCATCACAATGACACACTGTTCACACATCAAAAGCTATACAACAGAGGCAGTTGATGTTTATGGGTTCCTGCTTGCATGATGCCACTTTGGTCTCTCAGCTCTGAGGTTTCTTTTGAAGGGAGAGGGAATGGAATGTGTGGTAATGTTGATAGTAAATTCCACCCTCCCTCCTTAGCAGAACTAAAGGGTATAATTTCCAAAGTGGCCTCATCTGAAATTTAGATAACATTTGACTCTTCTCATCTCTCTGTGAGGCCTCTGTCCAGAGATAGAGGAATATTCACCGAATTCCCTGCTTTAATTTCTCACATAGGACTCTGAATAATACCCAACCTGAGCATGCTCATGTTTAATGCTTTTTTATGGAAGCAAATTTGCATTGATAATAACCAGAATATGGATCTGTTATGTAGTTTGCTACTCTCCCTCACCCAAGGGCAGATTTCCAAAGTCTCATTGAGAAGTAAAGTTTAGAAGGAAGAGGTGCAGAAGATGGGGCAATCCAGTTTTCTCTGCATTTCTCCTGGGGTAAAGCCAGGGATACTTGGATGCCTTTAGAGTTTATGCCCTTGAGTATTGAATATATTAAGGTCCAGCGTGTGTGTGGTGTTTGTGCACATTGAGATATGCTGAGTATTTACTACCACGTAGTCATTGATGCATTACAGTTTATAGAGTCAAACTCATCATTCATACAAGTAATATATTCGTACAAATTGGACAAAGTAAGAAGAAGAGTCACAAAAATAATTGAGGGGATGAAGGAAGGCCCTAACATATGAGGTGAGATTGAAAGAATGTAGTGTGTGTAGCTCCATGATGCTGCTGCTGAGGAGCTATGGTATCACAGCTTCTGCCTCAGGGCTGTAAACCCCCAAAGAGGAATTTGCAGGCTAGTAAAAGGGGCATTACTGAGAAGGAAATGAGCAGAGAGGAGTTGTCTGCATATCAGGGAAAAAAAAAGTTTGTTGGAGTAGAAGCTATTAGGCAGCAGAATTACCTCCCCAGGGAGACACTGGAGTCTGTGACCCCATTATAGGAGACATAAAGCCTGGCGGGATGGTCCAGTTCCCCAGTATGCTGTAGGGAGGGTCTCCTCCCAGGCCCTTGGAGACTCCAAAGGGCTGGAGGATGGAGTGTGACTCCTTCGTTTCTTACCATTTATGGTTCCAATTTGGTGCTGAGAGGAATACTGAAGGCGGGATGCTCCACTACCTGGATCTGACGCCAAGGTTAGATTTTATAATCCTCTGATATAAATTTAGGTATTACCATCAAACTCTTTTCTTAAACCTTTGATATATGTAAATGAAATAAAACCTCTAGGTTGCTTTGGAAACAGCAGCATTTGAAGCACACTTTAATCTGGAGGCATTTCCCCAAATATTTTTAAAAATGTGCATGTATGTCCCGTGGGGAGTCGGGTAGCAAATGAACCTGTCTGAACTGCAATTCATCTCAGAGTTAACTGTTTTTATGCAGCCTATGTTCCGTGTGTGTGTGCCAAATCTGCAGCCATGCTAATGGAATATTAATATATTCTTACTAGGCGGACAGATCGAGGTTTGAAAGGAAACAAGAAAAAATAAAATAAAAAGAAGAAATGAAAGAAATTGGAGCCAGTTGGATTGTGGGGTCGCAGCCACAACCCCCTGGGGGAAGGACAGGGGGAAAGAGAGGCAGTGCTTTCTCTTTATCTTGCAAGCAATTACTGGCAATTTGTTCTGGCCAGTAAAACTTCTGATATTATCATGGTTGCTGAGTAATTTATCATCAAAGTTTAATGTGAAAACAGGTGACTGTGTAATCACCAATCTAGGAACAGAAATAGAATCGTTATTATTTCTGCCTGAAGAGAGAGATTTTTTTTTTCTGTCAATTGACTTAACGGCCAAAAGGCTGTTCATCATATCACCATGAATTATAAAACCTCTATTAAATATTCATAAAAGTTTTGAAATGAATGTGTGATAGAGATGAAAGCTGGGCTAATTTAAATACCTACCAGACCTGTCTTAATTACAGAGGTAAAATGAGATATAAAAATTATAGCAGCAAAGAAAAAACTTGAAACAGTTCATTCCATACATTAGAGAAAATGCCTTTGCAAGCCACCGTACACAAAGCCGGGAGCTCACTGGGCAACACTGATTTCCATCTCCCCTAAAGCATTACTGAAATGCAGTTGGTGATGTCTTTCTTCTACAGGAAATAGAAGAGAAGCTTCTATGAAACTTTAGGGCACATGATTTGTGCTGGCTCTCTGAAATGTAAATAAAAATCCTAACTGTAGAAGCACATCCATTTGTACCTGCTCAAGTCCTTGGCACGGGGCGGTGGAGGGGGGTGAGGAATCATGTGAAGCTGAACAGAAGTCAGGATGAGACCAAAAGAATGCAATAAAAATTTCCTCTAATTTTTCATACTATGATTTTGTGGATTTCATGGACTTATGAAAATGACACATAATCTGTTTTGTTTTGTTTTAAGCTTGGGCTATTATAACCTCTTCTGCCATCTTAAGAGGGACATTCTCAGGGGTCATAGAATAGTCCTAGGAGAATCAATCAGAAGCCAAGATACATCCATGCTCCCAAATAACCTCAATCATAATTTGCTAAGCCAAGGCATTTCCTGTTCCTCCACAAATCAGGATAATGGGAATGCAGTTATAATTTTGATCTTCTATCTTCAGGCAAATATCAAACCTGACATTAAGAGCTATATTATTTGTGAACTGGTCATGAGTACTAATTTATTATATCTCAAAGTGATCCTGTGCTCTCAAGGATTTCTTTAACTAAACACACATGTTTTGATGGGCATAAAGAGGAAAGAGGAAGAGGATGCTTTCAGGGGGCATAGGTCTATGTTATATCATGATGGACTATCAGGCTAAAAGTTAGGTACCAGGTGGCTTGACCTTGAACAAGGTGCTTCACCTTGCTGAGTCCCAGCACTGACATCTGTAAAATGAGGGGATTAATTTGTTGGTGGCTAAAGATCCATCCAACTCTAAAATTCTGTGAGTCTACAATTATAAATAGGATGATAAGATGCTCTCTGGCTCTTAGGCTGCCACCCAGGAGAATGAATTCCAGTTTTAATTTCCTTTTTGGTGATAGGAAATCTGAAGACAGGCAAGGTTAAATGACCCACCCGGAGGCCCAGAGCAATCAGTGATGGAATCACAGCCTCAGCTCATAGCCCTGGTTCCTGGCTTCCAGTTTTATCAACTTACTGAGACCCAGTCTTTGAGGATGTTTGTTAGCATCTTATTGGCTTAATCATACTGACATCCTAAATGATAAAACTGATTAAGTGGAGTATTTTTAAAGTATTTCATAAATAGATATTGCCTATTCAATGAAATTTTTGGTTCTTTAGCAGGTATATTATATATATAAATTATATATATATACACATATATAATATATATATACACACACATATACACACACACATATATAAGTACATAAATACAAAAATATATGTAACATATATAAACTTTAAACACACACACATTTCTTTGCATTTATTTAATGTTATTTAATGCCCTATTACCACAAATAATCTAGAAAAGTTTAAATTGAAAACACAGGAACAATATCAATAAAATCCAAGGGGGACATTTTGGGCTGGGACATTACTAAGAAATATTATTAAAGAAATGCAGTAAAATATATATTACTCTCTTCCTTTCCCTTCTTTCCCTTCTTCTCTTACATTATTAAATTTTAACTTAAATTGGTCAATTTCTTTTTATATTTCTTAAATTTCTTTCTCATTGGTCTGCCAACATTCTTCCCAAGCATTGCCTAAGCACCTCTGATCACTTCTCTTAACCAAAGCACTCTATCTCTAGAAGCAACTCAGTAAACTAGAGGCTGGCATCCAATAGTGGAGATGCCAAAAGTCAACTCTTAATGACAGTCAACATTCGATGGCTTGTAAAGATAAATATACCATTACCCAGATCAGTTAATCCAAAGTCATATATTTTTATTTTTTATGGAAGATAAGTAAGTCCAGCTTCAGGTTGAGATCTGTTTCCTAGGTCAGAGTGTTATAAGAAGGGGAAGAGGAAGGAAAAAGGCCAAAGAGTAGAAGCAGAGAAAGGAGAAGAAGGATGTCACCAAGACATACTAGGATGGACACTAGGATGTGTACAGTGGTTGCAAATTGTGGCCATGATGACACCCTCAGTTTCCCAGTCTCATCTTCAGTTGCTCTGTATGTGCTCTCATAATTATCATAAATTAGATCCCATTTTTATTTCAGGAGAATCTTCATCTTACACACATTCTCATATCCAGACAAAATTCCAGGACCTAAACAAAATGGCTAAAAGGTTGCTTGATATAATGTTTAGGTTACCTATTGCATAAAAAACTACTCCAAAATGTAACAGCTTGAAACAACACACATTTTCTTATTTCTTATGATTTGTTGCTAGACTGAACTCACTTGAGCAGTTCCTCTGATGTCCATGACACTATTGCATCTATTGTTATCTGGAGGTTCAACTGTGCTCAGTCTTCCATGACAGTTCACTACATGACACAACTGGCAACTGGTGCTAGCTGTCTGTCCAAACAAACAAAAAGAACATGGTTCTTTTCCATACAGACTTACCATGTACCTTTGGCTTCTCAAAGCATGGTAATGGGTTACCAAGAGCATGAAAGCCCAGAAGTTTCCATCCCTTTTTAGATTTAAGCTTTGAATTAGCCCAGTGCCACTTCTATCACATTCTATTGGTTAAAGGAGGTTACAAACTCAACTCAGGTTCAAATGTGGGGACTCTACAGGGTGTGATGCACAGTTCATTTTCTATACAATGGCTCCCTGACAGAACTGGGGAGGGGGCATGAGCTCCTCTATCCCAAGTGTGGGATGGAATCTGGAGAACTCAACTCATTCAGTAACTCTCTTCCAGGCAAGATACCCACTAGAACGCATGCCCATTCTCACAGCACTTGAGAGCAAACAGGGTTCCACCCTCTACAAATATGTTGTATTAACCAAAATAGCATTTAACTCATGGCCCATTTCCATTATTTCTTTCCTCTCTGGAGATTAAAAAGCCTGGTGAATGCCCTTCCTACATGTACTTCCTGTACTTGAAAACATAGCCTGGGACTATATATGTAATTTGGCTCAGAAAAACAGTTGAAAGCTACAATTAGCAATAGGTTATTAATTATCCTTAAAATAATGACAACCTCATTATTTTTTTTCAAAACTCAACTTTTGGGAAGGCAATCTCTGATCATGTTAAGATTTGACTTGTTTAACTTCTTCTGATTGTCTACTTAAGACTATTCAGTAATGTTTGTCTACTCTGAATCAATTCTTTATTTTACTCACAAATTTCAAAGACATGTATAAACAGTAGGCTACCTTCTTCCTAAAAATGTAGTTTTTAGGGTGTACTTTGAAACAGTAGCTGGGGTCACTTTATCACAGAAATGATGACACTTAGATGAGGGCTCAGAACATTAGGGTGCCCGAATTTATGGCCACTCATTTTTAACTACCTACTTTATCCATTGAGGTCTTTCATCAGCACACTTGAAGGTTGGCTGTCCAGCTTTAGTTCAGATGGCACCTGCCAGAGCCAGGAAATGAGAGTGCTGATGTTGAGGAAACTTGATATGAACACATATTATGTTATGTGCTTGGATATAATGATATAGTTAAGCTGCAAACCACCATAGTCTTATGCCATGTACTAGTTGCAAGCCACCATATTCTTACACCATGTAAAAGCTGGGATGTAAGGGCTTCAAGTCATTAAACTATAAACATCATTTTTTAGATTCTTTTGACTACTATATTGTTTGTTCTAATGCTGAGCCCAAATCACTCTTTCTGATGATCCCCCCTATCATTCTTAGTTCTACCACTTAGGAAGGTAACATTTCATTTTGTTACCTTCATATCTCCAATCCCCTATCTATTCTTACATCATGATTTTGTCTCATATTTCATAAATAAATCAGAAAAATTCTAGACAGGAACTTCTTTAGCTATCAAAGGCCAAAGCTCCCACCCAGGTGCAATTAAGTAAGCCCACAGTCACTGCCTGCTTCACTGGGTGACTGGTACTCCCTTGAGCCCATAGCCCAACCCAAATATTGCCTCTCTTATCTGCTCCTCTTAAGGTAAAACAATTCAATTCTTCTATATCAATTGTACCAAATTCCTCACTTCTCAATCCATCTTCAATCTGTTCTATTTGAGCTCAATCTTCCACTGCTCCTCAAGTCATCTAGTCAATGTCAGTAACATGCTCCATCATGACAAATCCAAGGACCACTACTCTGTCTTTATTTAAAAGTGCAGCAGTTGGGGCACCTGGGTGGCTCAGTGGGTTAAAGCCTCTGCCTTCAGCTCGGGTCATGATCCCAGGGTCCTGGGATCGAGCCCTGCATCAGGGTCTCTGCTTAGCAGGGAGCCTGCTTCCTCCTTTCTCTCTCTCTCTCTGCCTGCCTCTGTGCCTACTTGTGATCTCTATATATCAAATAAATAAATAAAATCTTTTAAAAAAACAAGAGAGTCTAAGAGTCACACTATGAATATTTTCCTTATAAAGCCTACATGAAAGTGGTACTATCCTTGTTTTGATAACTTTATCTTTATAGTTCTGTTTGCAACAAGTTTAAGATAAAAACCTACATGTTAAAGTATCCAGAATTGACTTTTTGGTTATGGTGGTGGTAACAGTAACAGTACTGGAAAAGTTGAGGTACACTGGGAATTTATGGTTACCATAAGGGTAGGTAAAGGGTGTTTGCATGACTTTGACTTTCTCAGTTCTCAGTTTAATGTGTAGACTCAGGTAGTTTGGATAAAGAGAAAAATAAAAATTTGAATATATTTACAGTTATATGATCAGATACAGTTTGAACACTGGTGCCTTCCAGAGGAAAGAACAATGAGATCACTGACTAGAAGAGAAGATAGTGTGCCATTTTTGCACATGTATTTTGTTTGAAAAAAACAAAAACAAAAACAGAAACTTATTAGGACCATCACAGGCCATCCTCTTGCCTTTGCTTTATAATCATTGTTCTTGCCATCAAATAAAAATGAAGCACTAACTTTATCATGTTCAGTTGTATTATAAAAAGGACAGAAAGTAAGATGATATTTCATAGGTGTCTTTATACATGGTATCTTTATAACATGTTTTTTTTGAATATTTTAATATGCATATGTAAACCAAGCCTTTCTGGGTTCACAGAAAATGAACTATAAGAACACTAGCTTGTGCTATTACATATTTATATGTACTATAAATAACAGAGATCATTAATAAATATTATAACATATAAAAGTATGTGAGCAATGCCCTTTGCCTTGTAATCAATTTTATATGGTCCCCCTGAATCTCTTGTGACCTCACTTAGGCAGCACCAGGGCATAAGTACTGAAATGTGGAAAACTTATCCTATCAGGAGCTAGGGATGCTCAAGGAACACTGGAATTGATAGCTTTGGACCTCTTAGAAGGCTGGCAAGAAGATGGACTATCAAATCAGATTCTTTAACTCTCCCCACCTCTCTCCTTCTACCATCAAGTGATATAACCAGCTTTATTATTTCTTAGTTACAGAGAGACCACTCCTTTTCTCTCTGGTGTGGAACTGAACAAAGAGTAGAGAGTTTCCTGTTGCTGTCCTAATTCAGCACCCCAAACAAGAGATAAACTCTGAAAAAGACCATTATGCTGACACATAGCCAAAGTGGCTTGTAATTCATTGCAATAACTTGAAATTCACCAAATACACATGAGTATTTAGAGTTAAATTCTCTGTGCTAGCATGGGGATTGAGGCGTGGGAGATGCTGAATACTACGGAAAGACTAAAGAGAAGTCAGACCATCCCAGTCCCCAATCCACACCAATAATAATGATGAGAAATGACAAACATATGTGAAATAGTAGGGACAGCCACACAGAATTACAATATCAAATGATGAATGAATGGTACTCTGTAAAGAGTGTGATGGTGAGGGAAGGTTCAGCAGAGTTGGGGTTATTAAGAAGAAGAGGGAAGTATAACTTGTGAGAGGAAGAGTAACTGAAGCTGGGTCCTACACAGAGTATAGGCTTAAATACAGGGAAGTTAAGAAGGGGAGCATTCTAGCCAGAAAGACATGGAAACAAAGATTTAAGCAGAGAGTAGAGATTTGATGAAAAGATGGAAGCAGAATTTAAACAGTGAAAGGGACAAAGGGAAGAAAGGAACCATACACCACATGCATTCCAACTAAACAACATTCCAAAGTTTGGATTTTATTTTTTAAGTGCTTGCAAGGCAACAGAAGGTGACCTGGAATCCACTCTATTGGTGCTGACTGGGAGTGGAAAAGACTATAGGCCCTACCTGGCTTGCATCAGTCAAGGATCCTTAGAAGTGACCTGCCCTTTGGGGACACCATATCTGTACCCCATCCTATAACTCTCACCGTTGACCTGGAGTACATGGAACCATGGATTGTGGGAATTAGGTGGAATGAGGATTTTAGAAGACAAAAATGAATATAAAATAAGCATGTCTGCTTTTCTGAGAGGATAGAGAAAGTTGTGAACTGAAAAAATTTTCACATTAGTTTTGGGGCATCTGAAAGAACATATTTTATTTCCAATGTCATTTTGGTATTATGCTAAACTTAACTTTTTCTCTGTTCATAGACTTTCTTCATGGTTATGGACTCGAAGGAGAGGTGGCAATGCTAAGGGTCTCTTTATGAAGAAAAAAAATTCATTCAGTGAAAACCCCCCTTGTGCTTTTTTTATTGTGTTCCTACCCTTTCAGTCTTTAATAAGTGATACAGGTAAAAGCTTTTTGCAGAGCCCACTTGGCCTTCTCTGGCAATCAGCTAACTATTGTTCATTGAGTACCCATTAACTCTACTGCCTACGGTCAAGGACTTTGGAGGGATATATAAAAACTCCAACCCTGTCTTCAAATACCTAATTCTTGGGAAACTGAGGTCATTAATTTAGATACTTAATTTTGTGGCATCATTTGAAAAATGTACATATTAGAGAGAAGTGTCCTCAGGATTCACAGGAAGAAAAGAGATACTTTCCATTTGGACAAGTTAGAAAAATCATCATAAAATGATTTTGAAGATAAATGATAAAGGCTATGTGATGGAGTAGGCTTGGGAAGGGTCAGACTATGGGCAGCACGTGTACCAGGGGCAATGGGAAGCTGTGGCACAGGGCAGTGAGGGTGCTGTATATGTTGGGTTAGGAATCAGAATAACACGATAATAGTCTATTATTTAAGCACTTACTAAGCTCTGCGATGTATGCTTTTAATATACTGTCAATTTAATTTTCCCAATAAATATATTAATTAAAAAGTAGCAATAATCTCTAACGTTCATCACACATTTAGATCCTCCAGACCCAGTCCTAAGTGATCACTCATTTGTAGTGGACATGGATATAGACTCTTGCCCCAGATAGATTCACCCAAACTGATCGTGATACTCCCTCTCACTCTTGCCAGTAATTGGTTTTAGGAAGCAAAGGCCTAGGATAATTTGTGCCAATAATGATAAGGAGATCATAGTAGGAAGTTTCCAGCAACAAAGCATTTCACTGTCAGGTAAAGCAAGGGAAGCTTGCCTCTCTTTCCTAGAGGACACAAACAATAATGCGTACTTGCCAGGTGATGCTAACAGTATCTTGGGTTGAGAGAGGAAGCCAGTGTGAGGTCAGAACTCACACATTGGCGACATGCAAAAGAACCTAGAAAAAGGGAACTGAGTCCTAGCTGCAGCAGGCATGCCACTTATACTCAATACCTGTCAGGGGATCAAACAATGTTATTCATGATTTAAGGCCATTGAAGCCTTCTTGAAACCTGAAGATAAAAGCGTTCTAACACATAATTTCTCATGGCAATTCAATGAAGCACATACTAACACAATCCCCACTTTATAGGTGATGAAACCTAGGCACAAAGAGATTGAAAAACTTGCTTAAAGGCATATTCTTGTTAGATGTTGGAGCAAGGATTTTAAGTAAGAGCAGGTGAATCCAGAGATCATCTTTTTATTCCCTATATTACCCAGTATCAGGAGGAATGTAAGTAACGTCCTAGAGATGAGGAAGTTCAGATTCAATACTATCTACCAACTCTAAACCCAGTGATGTCAAAAACAATAATTTTATGCCTGACGTCTAGACTGCCACTTCCTGATAAAGAGGATGACCATCAGAATAATGTCAATGATGACGGTAATAGCTGATGTTCTGCAGATTTTTTAAAAGATTTTATTTATGTATTAGAGACAGAGAGAAAGAGCATAAGTAGAGGGGAGGGCCAGAGGGAGAAGGAGTAGGAGAAGCAGTCTCCCCGCTGAGCAAGGAGCCTGCCTACTTGATCTCAGAACCCCGGGATCATGACCTGAGCCGAAGACAGACACTTAACGAACTGAGCTACACAGGTGCCACTCTTTTGCAGATTTTATGGTATGTCAGCCATCGATCTAATCTCTTTATAAAAGTTGACATACTTTTTTTTAAAAGATTTTATTTATTTATTTGACAGAGAGAGATCACAAGTAGGCAGAGAGGCAGGCAGAGAGAGAGAGAGAGAGAGAGAGAGGAGGAAGCAGGCTCCCCGCCGAGCAGAGAGCCCGATGCGGGACTCGATCCCAGGACCCTGAGATCACGACCTGAGCTGAAGGCAGAGGCTTAACCCACTGAGCCACCCAGGCGTCCTAAGAGTTGACATACTTAATCTTTCCCAAAACCTTATAAGGTGTTGTGTATTATTCTCTCCGTGTTAGAAATAAATACACTAACTTGCAGCAAAATTAATGCCTACATTCACTGGCATCCAGAACAACTATGTCCTGAGCACTGTATCCAGAGGTTTGCAGTCATTATCTTGAATTGTCTCCATTGCCTAGTGGCAATGAAAAAATGTTACCACCATTTTGTAGATAAGGAAACTGAAGCACCAAGTTTAGTAACTTGAAGAACACATAGCATGTAAACAGAATCAAATCCAACCCAGTCTTTCCCTCTCCAAGTCTCCTCCATTACTGCCTCAAGCTTCCATGAATATGGAACATGAAGTACAGGAATCTTGGGAACCGGGGCTTTGACCTTTTAGACTCTGCTTTAGAAAAATCCCACTTCTCAGTTCACTTGGGACAGCAGACACTCTGAGCTGCAGAAAGTGCATCTGCCACAGAACCTTACTTATCTGGAGATCCCTAAAGGTCTGGCTCTCAGAGTGAGAGACCTGGACATGTGCCTCAGTTTTAATCAAATTGGACGTGTAGGGAGAGGAGCTTTCCTTGTGGTATTGCTGTATTTCTTCGTCTGGCCCCAGGTTACACACAGAATCACAATGGTGCAAGTCAACATTTCTACGGAAGGAAGAAAAAGAAGTCAGCAGAATTGCTTCTGCATTTCCAAAGGTCTGTGCCTTAGACAAGTTTTTATTCTCCTGCTTATCTAATCTGTGTCAGCTCACCTTCTCTGTGGATGGACACTACCAGGTTGGTGGCCGATATTTGCTTTGACAAGACTGTTTCTTAGTGAGCACAGAGATTTAGTGCCACAAAAGAAATTTGTGCTGCCAACCCCATGTGACACTGTTTCCCATCTATAAAACTTTTCAGGCTGTCAGAATCTGGGGGATGAACCTCAAAAATTATCTTTTATGGCTAATAAAGTTGGAATGTGCATCATTCTGTGATCTTAATTACTCTTTGATGGTTTTGGATATTTTCATGTTAAAAGGGAAGATCATATCTCAAAGAGTAGAATCCTAGAATCTTAGCATTGGAAGAGACCTTCCAGATGACTCAGCCTTTCACTCTAGATAGAGACAAAACGTATCTTAGAGAAGTAAAGTGTCTTGTTTGAGTCACACAGGTTATTTTAATCAGATTCTAGCTACATCTCAAGGTCTATCCACTGGTCAGCCTCCTTTTATGTATATTATATTGTACTTTCTTTTGTTCTACAAATAATTATGTATATAATCCAAATACCTTTTTGTTTGTTCACTGAATAATATGATGGGCTCAGGTAGCACATGAAAGATAGTGTATTGTATTAAAGAACTGGGCAGTATAAGGGCAAACAGGAGAACCATAGGGCATACACAGTGTGGTCAACCACAATTTGTTCTTTCCTTCTCTATCTTCCACTCATTCTCTCATTGCCTTTTTCTCTCTGTCTCTCTCCTGTTCTTTAACAAGAAATATCTCAATTACCTAAAAATCACTTATTCTGATGTTTTAACCTTTAAAAAATAGTTGAATATTAAGAAAAAACACAAATAATCAGGTACTTTATATAATAAAATCAAGCTTTCATTTATGCCTAATTTTATTATACCAAATTAACTATCTTAGGTATTCTACCTGCTTATCATAGCCCATTAGAGATCTACGTTTAACCAGAGGCTGGGGAGGTGCAGGATGATATTAGCTACTAATAATAGAAGAAAAAGAAAATTTGAAGTAGTAGTGGGAAGTCTGACACTTGCAAGAAAGCCCAATACAGGACCAAATTACCCTAAAATGTAACTCCTCATCTCTTGCAGTATGTTCCTCTGTAATAAAACATTTTATCATTACATAAAAACTCATGCTTATTGCATTAAGCATATATCACCAAGAGTTAAACTGTGATGTTTGGGTTACATTTAAGAAGGCAGGAAAGTAGATAGCTTGCTCCCACTCCTCTCTCTCTTAAACAAACAAGCAAACAAACAAAAAAACCAAACCAAAACAAAAAAAAAAACAGAGAGAGAGAAATTTAAGTGACCACTGTCATTTATCTAGAAAAAGTTAAACTTTTTCAGATTGCTGAATTCTTGGTTATTGCTTCAACTGGTATAACACTAAATAGTGATCCCTCAGAAAAATCAGAGTTCTGAAGAAGAGGGTATCTGGTGAGAATCTTTGTTGTCTCTTGGATATTAGGGGAAATATACCTTAAGGCTATTTTTTTTTTTTTGGTTAAATTTAAGGAAGAACATAGTTAATTTTCTTTGTTCTTCTACCCCCTATTCAGTACAATTCTCTCCACATCAGTCCCCACATCCAATCCCTTTCTGAGCCCACTATGTCACTAGGCTCAGAAAGCCTGACTTGTCCAAGCCCAAGTGGTAGGAGTTTGGGAATATTGCTTTAGAAAGGTGACTTTCTTAACCAGAATCTCTGATCTCTAAGAGAGATTTCAATTCTCCTGCTGTAGGACCACAAAGAAATGTCATTATTTCTGGGAAAAAAAAAAAAAAAGTGTGATTATATAGCTCAAGTGAATATAAATTTTAAGTACTCAGTTAATTACTCACTGTGTGCAATATAATGACATCTTATTGGCAAAATATTAAACCTATAATGTTTGCACTGGATTCTCCTGGGGTTTCTTGAGGTTGACTCCACAACTCAGTTATGCAATTTTCTTAACCTCAAACTCGATTTTTGTAGGTGAAGAGGGAGTAGCCCTTAGTTTTTTTGGAGTTTTCTGGAAGGACAGAGCTTATGAAGACATACAAATGCTCCAATTCACGTCAGTGCATAAAGTTTGACATTTCATCTGAAAAAAAAGAGCTTAAGTCTTTGAGAGGATTCTGGGAAGTTGGTGAAGAAGCATCAGTGTTCTACCACTACCAACTGGACTGGCAGACTCATTATTTCAGAACTCTAGATTCTTACTGAAGCCTTCCAACTTCCAAGGAAAGCCCCTAGTGGTAAACTGTGGTTATTTCAGTCAATTTCAGCTCCAACCTCAGAAGCAATTACCCATCTCCCACTCTCCAGCCCTCTGGCAAGCAGCTTGTATATGCTCTTGGAGCAGCTTGCACACCGTTTACAGGAGGCAGAGTGTGCAACAAGGATGAGGTCCTCCAAATATCAGGGATTTGTGTTTCCATCGCTGATCCTTGCTTCTAATTACAGAGGTCCAGACAAAAGAGATGGGCAGCCATTGTTGCACCTCACTCCCATTGTTGTAAACTCCCACAGATCCCCCAGAAATTGCTTTAGCCTAAAGAGGGGGCCTTTAGGCTAAAGCAATTTCTGGGGGATTTGTAGGGAAGGTACCTTTTCCCCCTTCTTCATTTTTCTCTTTTTGGATGTCAGATATTGAAGAATAGGACACTGAATGCAACCACATATATGAGAGAAATTCAGAAGTCACCACACATGTTCACAGGAAGGTACAGTCTCAGAAAAGGTCCAAGAAGACCTTAAGTTTACATTTCAGGCTAATGCTCTGCATAGACACATAGACACAGCTTACAACTATAGAAACAAACAAAATAGCAAATCCTGGGAAAGGGGAAGAATGAGACTACTAGAGTTAGCACATTATTAAATTCAAATGTTCAGTTTTCAACAACAAAAAAATCACAAGTCATACAAAGAAGCAGGGAAGTACGGCCTGTTCAAAGCAAAAGAATAAACCAACAGAAATGTCCCTGAGAAAGACCAAATAGTGCACCTACCAGACATTTTCCAGAATATACCATATGGTATGTAACAAATTAAATCTTAATAGAATTTAAGGTAGATTTAATTCAAATTAACTTCTCCAGCCACAATGGGATAACCTTAGAGTTCAATAACAGAAGGAAAACTGGAAAATTTAAAAAAAAATGTGGTAATGAAACAACATACTTAAAAAGAAATGAATCAAAGAAGAAATCATGATGGAAATTAGAAAGCACCTAAAAATGAAAATGAAAACACAACATATTAAAACTTAGAGGGTAAAAAGAAGGCACTGCTAAGGGGAAAATTTATAACCATAAATGCTTACATTAAAAAACAACCAAAAAAAATTCTTGAATCAATTATCATCTCTACAACTTAAGGAACTAAAAACAAAACAAAACAAAAAGGAACAAACTAAATGCAAAACTAGATAAGAAAAGAAATATGTACCTAAAATAACTAAACACAGAGTCTTGAAGAGGTATTTTAAACCTGTGTTCATAGCAGCATTACTCACAATAGCTAAATCATGGACAAAACCTAAGTGCCCATCAACAGATGAAGGGATAAGCAAAAAGGGGTACACACAATGAGCTGTTATTTAGTCTTAAAAAGGAAGGAAATTTTGACACATGCTACACATGGATGAACTCTGAAGACACTATACTAAGTGAAATAAGCCAATCACAAATTACTGTAAAATTCCACTTATAGGATGAATGTACAGTAATCAAAACTGCAGAGGCAGAAAGTAGAATGGTGGTTGTCAGGGGATGGAGGGGAGAGGGAAATGGGGACTTTGGTTTTTGGGTATGGAGTTTCATCTCTGCAAAATCAAGAGAGTCCTAGAGATGCATGCAGATAATGGTCGCACAATGGTATACATAATTGTGCTTAACAGCACTGTGTTCTATACACTTAAAAACGGTTAATATGGCAAATATTAGGTTATGTGTATTTTACCACGATTTTTAAAGTGAAAGAAAACCATTATTTAATTAAAAAAAAAAAGCTTAAGTCTTTCTATTCTGGCTCTATCAAATACCAGAGTTAAAGGAAATCTTAATTAAACCCTCTTAATTCAACCCTGCCATTTTATAGATGAGATCACTGAGATCAGTGAGTGAAAAATAAGAAACTACTCAACCAACAGTATCTATATTAAACATAATCTAGATGCTTAGTGCTGCAATGATTATTATAAAGGATGTAATACTTATAGACATTATGAAATTTACACATCGAGTACTCATTGTTACTCCATTTTACTCAATAAATAACAGAGTATCTCATGGTATTGATAGTAAAGGTCATATAATATCATAGTATCGATGCTAAGTATCATAAAACCTGCTCTTGTAAATAAAGTTTTATTGGAACACAGACACACTTATTTATGTATCATCTGTGGCTACTTTTGCATTATAGTCATGAGGTTGAGTAGTTGTCATAGAGATTATATCCCCCAAACCTAAAATATATCCCTTTATCAACTTTTAGAGAATAATTTCAGCAAAGGCTTGAAAGGCCTTAGAGAAGAGCTGAAAATCAAGAGAGGTATTAAATATTGTGGCAATTTGGAGAGAAGAAAAGAGAGAACATGCCTAAGAAGGAAACCATATAAATGAAGGCGTGGAGTAAAAAACAGGTATAGGACAGAAATTTCTCGATGAGAAGGAGGAAGTTTCTAATGGACAGGAGGGGACAGGTGTTATGGAGCCAGATCACAGAGAGACCTGAGCCAGGAAGAAAAGTATTGACTATACAGGTGAGAAATAAAAAATCGTGTAAAGATTTAGGGTATGTGAATGACATGAAGAAAGCCATGTTTAAAGAATTTTAATCTGACTGAGACAGGAAGTGCAATATAGAGCTGAAAGCCACTCTGGTGACTTCTCTGCTACAACTGGAGGGACTTGTGATTTCTAGTCCAAGCCCTCATCTTAATAATGATAAGATGATAACTCCAGAGAAGGGAAAAGGTAAGCTAATTTGCCATCATTTGCTCTTCTGCAATTTCTTGGTACCTCTTGCAGCTCTAGGTTTCCTTGGCCTGCTTTTGGGGTGGTTGGTACCCAACTAAGAGGCACTTTCTGTGACCTCGTGGGAACTTATCCCATAATTGTTGGTTAATTGTCTCCAGGGAGGGCCATTTGGAGAAGATGAAATTATCATCATTTGACCATGTCTGATGTGAAATTCCCTTTTAAAACAGATTAGCAAGGGAGGGGGAGGGAGAATAACAGAATAAAAGAAAACCAAGAGAGAAGCTGTCTCTCACATGATGACATTGACCTCAAGCCAGCTCTTCAGGGAATGGAGAGAATAAATTACCAGGATATGATTTTAGAAGCGATATCCCAGTTGAGCCAGGAGGTCTTTGCAATTAGAAGGTCATTTGTGTGGTTAACAATGTTGCCATAGCCCCAGTACTGCTTTCTCTCAAGCCACAGTAGAGAAAATCATCCAAATAAGTGTGGGTTATTATTTTTTTAAAGGAAAGCTGAAGAGCATTTACTTAGTCCTTAGTGGTGTAGCAGGCAATGTGGAATATCTTTCATCTAAATGAAAAATTGGAAACATAACTTTTATGCCTAGATACTATCAGGGAAATCAAGATATTAATATACAGGCTGAGAGAAAATGAAGCTGAAATGAATTCTCTCTTTTTATTTAATGGCTGAGGTTGGGATTTTTTTTTTCCCCCAGTGGAAAAAGTAAACCAATCCAATTTCTTTTGGCTAATTGTAAGCTCTTGGTGAGAGCTTGTTGGTAAGTTTCTACTGCATTTCAGAGTACCTAACATTGTGCTGGGGTATAAAAAGTGCTCTCAAATGCCAGAACTTTGTTAGATGGTCTATAATCCTGACTCTAGAAGACCATTGGTCAAACCAAGAGATATTTAAGGAATGCCTACTACAGAAAAGTGTCACCCCAAAGGGTTATTTATTAAAGAAACTCAAATATATTTTACACAATGTGAGCTGTGCTGAGGTGGGAAGATGTTGGACTAGATCTGCAAACCCCCAAATCCTCCACAGGCTATCTAACCCCAATTAGGGCTTGAGAGTGTGAGATGCTGAGAGTGGCCCGAGAGTGTGAGAGGCTGAGCACAGATGCTGAGCAATTTTAAGTGTTGTTTCCTTCTACAAGGCTCTACACTAACAGCCTACCATGGTATACCTAGCTCATTCTCTCCTTTGCTCCTCCATGTCTATAACTTCTGGGTATAAAAGCAAGGCAAAAAAGGGTGGGCACAAGACCAGTGAGTAGGAGACAGGGTCATAGTTGGGAACTGGGAGGATTTTACTATACTTAGAGCCTAATTCTTAGAAAATATTTAATGTGATGGGATGACACATCTTTTCACCCCCCCTCAATGACCTCTACATATCAAAGTCAGTCTCCTAGTTTTCACACACACAGCCAGTTTTGAGCATTTGGGACAGCACTGCTCTGAACTCCTCAGGTTTTCTTACTTAGCAATGAGTCTGACTAAGGGTATATACTACTGTCTAATGAGGTTGTGACTAAGCATTGAATATGAGAACAGAGAAGAAGGTCTCATCAGTGTTCTTAAATGGCACACAGGCAAACAGCTCAGGAACTTCAAAGACTAGAGACACACAGGGCAAGTTTGAAAAGAAAAAAGAAATTAATATATAGTAATTTACATAATGGCATAGCTATAGGACTCATTAAATTCAGTCGCTACAAAACTTAGGGGCCCTTTCACCTTTCAGGTCTTGACTGGAGATGCAGCTCAGCAATGATCATGAAGAAGGGTTTTGTAGAAAGGTCGTGATTGCACATCTCTTACATCTAGAACTGGGATATGAGCAGTGAAGGTAGGGACAGGTGTGAACAAATGCTATCTCACTATCATATTTTGATTCACATGATTCACATACTTCATAGCTTCAAGTGTCTTAGAGCATCTTAAAGCCTGGCCACCTCGCTCTGTTTTCTCTTTGATGAATGAGGTTGGAATTCATGCTTTCTTTCAGGAAGATCTGAATTCGAAACCAGTTTTGTTTCTTCTGTACTGTTTGACTTAATACCAGTTGCTTATCCTTTCTGAACTTAAGTATTCTCACATGTCAAGTGTGACTATTATAATAATTAATATGAGAGTTGTGGGTATGAAGATGAAACAGGTTTAGTTAAGTGTATAAAGACGGCTCATAGTGCTCACTTCGGCAGCACATATACTAACGATCGCTCATAGTGAATGTTAATCCATTCAATACCTTGGTAGGGTAAGAAGCAGATGGTAGAGTGGCAAAAATCATTTGACTTGGTGTTAGAAAACCGTGGTCTTACAAATAGCAGCTAACTTGTAATATGGCCTTGGTTAAAGCACAGAGGCTCTCCGTGCCTCTAGTCTCCTGGCTGCAAGTGGGGTCATTTTAGAAGCAGCATGTGAATATCTTCAAAAAGGTGCATGCCCCAGAAAGCAGCACAGAAAAAAAAATTTGTTGGGAAGGGAAAGGCATCCTTCAAAATCTACCTGAAATTTTTGCTAAGATTGGGCCTTTATCATAGGGATTTTGCAAGAAATATATAGATACTTTCACGCAGTACATAGCCTACCAATAACAATGGGACTACAAACTATAAATAGTCTAAACAAATGTACCTTAATATTAAGGAAAATGACTATAATTTATGAACATATATCATGACGAAAACTGAGCTGGTGCTTTATACAAAGCATTTCTTTTCTCTCTCAAGAGTCTGTATTCACATGAGGAAAACAGAGTTATAAATATGTTAAGTTTCCAGGTCCAACAAATCAGAAATAGTGGAAATGAATTCTAATCCAGGTTTCTTTGGCTCTAATTGGAGTCTCCCTTATAGCAAGGCACTTCTTATATCCAAATCAGTGTTGGCCTTTCAACTTGATACTGTCAAGAAACAACACCTATTCAGATTCTGGTTCCTGCAACCAGAATCTAAATCTTTCTTGGTATTCCACTTCAGAATTTGCTCCCAGAAGCACATAAAGAAATCCCTCTCATTCCTTTTTAACCACAGCCTGTTTAAAGTCCAAATGTTTTCGTAACTTCAGATTTCACACTTACTAACCAGAATTAATTCCAATTATAATTTTCATTGTGAAAAACCAAAACTATGTTCAAAGACATGCTTTGGCCATGACGAAGAGTAGTTGAAACAATACGTTTTAAGTGTTTTGAAGGCAATTCCAAAAATCAGTCCCAGAAATGGCTTACTCTACTGAAATGACTGTATTGTCTGCTTAGTTGAGTGCTTTGACTATAAAAATAACTTTTTTTAAGGCCTTCAATACTGATACGGATTTTAAAAATTTAGCCTCAGTACCTCATTCATTCAATTCCTTGCCACCACTGCTCCTCAATATATTACATAACTAAGGTGTGAGAGCTCCACATTGGGGGAATAGACACACCAACAGAGAGAAGAACAGAACAACATATAAAATCTCTTTAGTTACTTTTCTAAATTACTCTGGGATCAATGGTTTTAATCAGCAGTTGTTTTCCTCCTAGAAAACCTAATCTGAAACCCCCGTGTTGATAATCAATTGCTGTACATGTTGATGTGGAACTGAGGGACTCAGAGTTTGACCCATTCGTCTTTTTCTAGTTGTGAGAGGCAGATCAAAGAAAACACTCATGGAATCCAGAAGTCCATGCAGATGAAATTTAAAAACACTGATGAGATCATTCATGGATTTTCTTAGATATTTTTAGTGAAGAGCTCCTCGTACACTGTATCTTAAACTGTTACCTTCATTTTGTCACTCAACATGAAGTGACTGGACTATATGGCTTATCTCTAAGGTCTCTTCCAATTCTAATAATCCCAGGTTTCATGGATGAGCCCCCTGGAAAGTGAGGTGAGAAATACTTAGTGATGAGCTTTCCCATACATGGTTTTATTTCCTTAGGAGTATGCTGAGGAGCATATTCTCAGGAAGCTGGAATTCAGGTAACTTTCTTTGCATACCAGCTCCTTCTAATGATGAATCCATGTAAGTCTTAAAAAATAAAAAAACAAACTAACCATTTCTTTGTTTCTTCCTCAATTTCTGTCATAAGTCTTCTGCAGTTTTCAGAGCACACATCTTTAACCTTTTGGTTAGGTTTATTCCAGGTATCTTACAGTTTTGGGTGCAATTGTAAATGGGATCGATTCCTTGATTTCTCTTTACGCTGCTTCATTGTTAGTGTATAGAAATGCAACCGACTTCTGTGCACTGATTTTATATCCTGTGACCTTATTGAATTACTGTATCGGTTCTAGCAATTTTTGGTGGGGTCTTTCGGTTTTCTGCATAGAGTATCATGTCATTTGCAAAGACTGAAAGTTTGACTTCTTTGCTGATTTGATGCTTTTATTTCTTTTTGTTGTCTGATTGCTGAGGCTAGGACTTCTAGTACTATGTTAAGCAACAGTGGTGAGAGTGGACATCCCTGTTTTGTTCCTGACTTTAGGGGAAAAGCTCTCAGTTTTTCCCCCATTAAAGATTTTTGTCATGGGTCTTTCAAATATGGCTTTTATTATGTTGAGGTATTTTCCTTCTGTCCCTACATTGTGGAGGGTTTAAATCAAGAGTGGATGCTGCATTTTGTCAAATGCTTTTTCTCCATCTATTGAGAAGATCATATGGTTCTTATCCATTTTTTATTGATGTGGCATAACACATTGATTGATCTGCATTTGTTAAAACACCCCCATAGCCCAGAAATAAATCCCACTTAGTTGTGGTGAATAATCCTTTCAATGAATTGCTGGATACTACTAGCTAGTATCTTGTTGAGAATTTTTGTATGCATGTTCATTAGGGATATTGGTCTATAATTCTTTTTAGTGGGGTCTTTGTCTGGTTTGGGGATCAAGGTAATGCTGGCTTCGTAGAGAAAGTTTGGAAATTTTCCTTCCATTTCTAATTTTTGGAATAGTTTCAGAAGAATAGGTATTAATTCTTCTTTAAATGTTTGGTAGAATTCCGTAGGGAAGCTGTCTGGCCCTGACTCTTGTTTGTCAGGGGATTTTTGATTACTGATTCAATTTCTTTGATGGTTATGGGTCTGATCAGGTATATAGAGAGTAATCTAAAACACAGTCCTATCCCAAAGAGACGTGGAAAATCAGACTGGAAAAGCTAATTATGGTTCCCATGTAAAAGGCCTTTCATGCCAGTACACAGTCTGTGAGGGCTTTGAACAGGACAGTACTGCTGATAAAAGTTTGTATGTTTATTTATTTCTGATAGAATTTTTAGCTGGAATAAGACAAAATCCTAAGGGAGAGAGCATAACAGCATAGAGATGCTAAGGTACTAACCAGATAAAATTTTATTTGGAATAAGACAAAATCCTGAGGGAAACAACATCTATGCTATGGTACTAACCAAAGAACTCTGTGATAGAGAGGAAAATTGAGCAGATTTAAGGTCAAGTGACCTGTTATGTCCCACCTTTGCATTGCTTCCACAGATTCATTTGTTCACATTTTGTTAATAATATTGTAATATTATTATTTTTTGCCAACTTATAGTCAAAAACAAAGTATTGATAAACAAATATATTTTTGTTTCTTTATTTTTTTTAAATATATGTATTTCTTAAATGTCTTCCCAAAGAAGGCAGAATCATTAGTAAACCCATACCTGCCTCATTTTTGTAAGGGAAAGGGGGAACTTAGAGACAAAATTCTGTAAGCCCCTATGGGAATCAATAAACTTTAAAAGATAAAATTAAACAATCTGGTTAGAATTTTTACAAAAAGAAGTATATTTTTATTGAGAACTTCTAAATACACATTATCACTTCACTATTACCAATTCTCTTGCCATTTCTTTGCTTCCTTTTCTTGCACATAAAATTGTGGTCATGGTAGTACTGACTTCAAGAATTCATAAGGATTAAATGCAACAAACATTGTAAATTAGTCAAAATAAATTAAAGAGAAAAATCATCTGTTTTTGTTGTGATTACTCAAAATTCATGTTAAGAGTTCTACCACTTAAAACAACTACCTATCTAATCTCTCAATACTCAGTTTCTTCATCTGTAAAACAATAACAACTCTTTCTTGGAATAGCTGCGAGGACTAATGAGATCACAAACATGAAGAGGATACAATGGCTGACACATGATCAACCCTGAATAGATGGTAGCAGTTATTGTACCTATAACTTACGTATATTAAAATTCATGCTGGATAAAGGGAAAGAGGTAGTAGCCAGACTCATTTATCAAAGATTGCTATCTGGGTTTTGGAAAAGGAAATCTTAGCAATGGTAACAAAATGAACTTAGTACTGGATTCCTTAAGAAATACAGAGGCAACAGAGGCTAAAAAGTCAAGCTGAGTATATTACTGACTCTTTTTCAAAGGGGAAACAAAGATAGATGACAGATATGAAGAGAGAGAGACAGAGAAATACACATAGAAATACACATACAATATACACTTGGAAAACTACTTCAAATCATTTTGTAAAAGTTTCTAGCATACTCTGTCTTTTGTTCTCAGTAATAATATAGATATCTATCTATCTATCTATCTATCTATCTATCAAGGTAGCACATGTAAAAATGGTAATATGGAGAGCAGAATAAAGCACAAAAGTTTGGAAATTACATAGAAATTTCTTATCAAGAGGTAAAAGAATGTTGTATTAGCATAGTTCCTTCCAGTCTTTTTTATACTTTCATTACTTGAATTCATACTCTATGAAATGTCATATCCCTAAATTTACTTAAAATCATATTATCAGCACATTGTGAAAATTTTTAAAAAATATTAAATAACTACATAACTGCCCTTATATATCCCCCAAATTAAAAAAAAAAAATTGGTAATAGATAGCCATTTCACATGACTCTTGTTCTTAAAAAAGCTAAGGAGTTGGGGGATTAATTAAGCATAAAATGGGAGTCCCTGTATTGTACTAGCCCTATAGGATGGAGAATACAGAATATTTAGAGAAAAATAAAAATTCAGCTAAATACAAAAAGTAGAGTTTTAGATTTAGGGTAGAGATGCTTCTGAAGGAAGGAGAACAAGAGGGAGGAAAGGAGAAGGAAGGAAGCAAGAAAAGCAAAGTGTTTTTCACACCATGGCTTTATCAGCATTTATCAAGAAAACAAAAATGAATAGAAGAGAACATATTAGAGAGAATTGCATATAATACTGGCAAATACTGTTTATGAAATTTTGTTTCAGTTATATTACCCACTCTATCATGATAGAGATGCATGTTTAAAAAAACATTATTAGACTACTAAACCTTTGGTCTTTGCATCATTCCTTAAGTCCATTGAGCTTACTAATACCTTAACTTTAAAGAAGTTTAAGATCCAGAGAAGAATGATTTACTCAAGGTTACAGGACACAGGGAGTCAGAGCCTGATTTAACTCCACTGCCCTTTTCACACAACACCAAATACTAAGTTGTGAATCTTTTTTTTTTTTTTTTTCTGTCAAACTCACAATTTCTTCCATATCCTTTGTTCAGTTCCCTTCCAGATTATTTTTAGTTCTCCTGAAAGCTTGTTGACTAATTGGAGTCATCTATGTCTGGTTTGTCACACTGAATGAAGGACTCGGACAAAGCCATGGTATGGAGACAACTAAAATTACAGTTTCCAATTCAACGGCATTCACATTTCTAGCCCTACAGTGTTTTTATAATCTTATTGTAAATATAGTCAGTGACAATTTGTATGGTGATTATACAAAAACAAAAAAAAACAAAAAACAAAACAAAAACAAAAAAAATACTCTATGCCAAACAGAACATTCTCAGGTATTATGCCTTTAAGTTAAAATTTATTGAAATAAAATGAGAAGGGGGGAGAGTAGAGGCACAATGCAGTTTGCATTCTTCAGAAGCCTTGCTCAATAAGTACTGAGTTTTGATCGATTGATACAGTGTCATATTTGACTAAAGAGGTGGGGAAGTTGCTACTGTCGCTTTGTGCTGGATGGCAGCAGAATGCACTATTGATTTTATATGTTGGATGGGTTGTCAGTGTATAGTGCATTGTTGATTTTGACTTTTATAGCCAACATGTTTCCTTTAATTGGATCATTTGTAAAAGAGAGGAGGGGACCTGTTCTCCTTTGACAGTGACTGATTACAATCATTTCATGTTTGTCAATATTTGATAAACCCACAGTTACCCAACAACATGGCTGCCTTTATGCATTTGTTCATTCTGGTTCCACTTCTCTATTTACCCCAGCATTACTTGCGACTGATCTGCCCCAATTTTTACTCACAGTTCACTGCTATATTTACTTTTTCAGGAACAGACACTCGATTTTTTCTTAAGTTTGCCAAGCAAGTCCCTTCTGACAGTAACAACCAATCTACTTCCCAACATTCCCTTTGGTCTCCAGCCCATATGAATCCTCTTTCCTTTGGCAGTTGTTACAAACTCTCAAGTTATGCAGGATATTACAAATATCCACCATGAACCTGTAGTTGTCATACTACAGGTTTTGAGCTATCAGATCCTAAAATTTCCTAGAGGAAAGAATAATCCATTGCTATCCATCATCTTCACTCTCTCACATTGGGATTATTCCATACCTGTGGATGATAGCCTGTAAATTCACTTTGGGTGGAGACCATAGTTATTAAAATCTTCCATTTGTTCCTAGAAAGCACCATTATATGTAACTAAGAGGAATTGTGAAATGGTATTTTGTGTCCCAGATATCCATTTATTTGACAGCTGCTAATTTTATCTTTTGTACTCTACAGTTGGCAGTGTCTTCCAGAGAGAGAGAAAGATCACCAATTTAGTTGCAGTCCTTGTTTTTCTTCACAGTAAAAGAGAATCTTCCTAGCCCCCATTTTCACCTAAGTTCCTTAGACTCAGACTTGGAAATGTTTCTGAGGTAACTAAAATGTTTCTGAGGTAAAAACAGATGTTTTTTGGGGAATAGGAATCTTAGTGGAAAAAGACTAGACTATAATTAAGAGGTATGAATTATGGTCTTGTGGACCTTGGGCAAGTCATTCAACTTGTCAGTGCCAGAATTTATTCACTTATAAATTATGAAGGTTATAATAAATAGATTTAAAGATCCCTTTTATAGTTCCTTACAATTCCATGGTTCTCACTTATAAGGCTTTGGTGCTCCCTGACAGAAGCTTGCAAGGCAAGCTATGTATTTTTCAGAAAGAGACTTTCAGGAAAATTGAGGCATCCTACTGTTCACTCTCTGGACAAATGTTGCCAGACTGCCTCTAGATGTTCTCCAAGTAATGATGGATGATAACACTGCTACTCTTTTTTTCCCCTGTATTCTACAAATCATATGCCTTGTTGACAGGTTTTCCTATTTGTGCCAAGGATGAGTGTTTCAGAGACCAATTCTTTTTAATTAGAGGATTCTGACAGCACATAGTCAAATATAGCATATTGGTTATTTGCAGGTACAAATATTCACTGTAACTTCATTGACATGAGAAAAACCAATACAACTGGAATTTGTGAGATTCAGAGGAAGATATTGGCTGTATGGGAAAATAAATATGAAAATGCTGCTTTGTAGGCATTTCTCACTTAGCGTTACATACAACGACACATTTTCATTTACTTAGAATATTTGGATATCTGGAGTAATAATATTAGAAAAAAATGTTGTGTGAACTAGGATTTTGTGTACAATGTAACTATTGTCATATTTAAGATCTAAACCAACCTTAGTAAGGATAGATTAGAGTCTGAACTGAGTGGGGCAACAAATTTGAAATAGTTTCATTTATTTTTTTCTGATTATTATCTTCAATTTTGCAGTAAAATTTATCTTCCCATCTCTTAAAACAGAGGAGGTTGCTTCTCGGTTAACAGATCACTTTTTGGTAAATAAAACGGAATTCCTTCCATTAGGGACCTCCGTGGTGGTGAGTGGGGCCTGGTCCTGAACACTGCTCCCTTTCCGATTCCCCTTTTTTCTCCTTTAATAGGTTGATTCCTGGGCAACTGATAGAAAAGATCAAGTATTTCTTACTTGTGAACCCGTACAGAGCTTGTATGTGGTGGGTATTCAAGTTGTAGTTCAGAAGGGTACATGTTAAGCCCTACAAGAGGTAAGTTTTCTGATGTGGAGAATGTCCTTTATGGCTTAGCTTCTTATTATTTCTTCACATTCCAATTCTTGGTAATACACAAGATAATTTACCAGTGAGGAATCCTCCAATACCAGAGGGACATTTCAGGTCACATATGCAAGTCATTTCAAGCCTATGTATGCTTGATGCATACAGTTGGCCCAAGGGAAACTTACTTTATACACCTTTGCTACTTCAATGATATAAGTGCATGGATGTCCCTTCTTTTTGTCTGCAGATTCTCTCCAATTCTTTTTCACCTACTCAAATAGGTCTAAGGTCAGATCAGCTAGAATGATGTCTCAACAGATGCTTAACTAGGGAATGGGAATCAGTTTCTGGTAGATACCACCAAGCTCCACAAAGAATTGGATATTGAAACACCCCCTTCCCAAAAGCAAGAAAAAAGACAAAGTCATAACATTATCTCCCAAGACTGACATCTCACAGTTAAGTAAATTTTCTTGAACTCTTCATATTCTCTTTATATAGGCTGAAGTTCTAAGAAACAGAACTGGGCTCAAGAGGAATATGTATTGCATTATGATTAACCTTAGAATGGTTTATATTTGGGACTTATTTTCTGCTTTGTGATGTTGATTTTAATCTAATAGGAATGGAACATTCCTTTCAATATCATCCTACATAATCTGGATTTGTGCTGTATCAAGAGACTCTGAATGTACTGAAAACTTCTCTTTGTTCTCAAAATGGCCAAATCACAGATTTATGAATAATTTGAGGTTTAAACTGAAACTGTTAGATAATTTTAAAACCAAAAAAAAAAAATAAAATTTGCTTAGGTGCCAGAAATTTCACACACCCTAGCTTTAGTACCATCAATGCAAATGTCAAGACAGTGAAAAAAGCAAATGATATATTAATATTATAATAAAAGTAGGGATCTGTCATCCACACTTTGAGGTCACCTGCCTGTTGTAACTATAGCTGGCCAGATTAGGGAAACCCAAGGATTAGCAACCAGAGCATCTAATTATTCAAAGTTATATTAAACATTCCACTTATAGTTGGGTCGCTTGAAGAAAGCAAGATCAGATATCTTGCCAATATCTAACACTCTATGTTCCCCATGTTGTGCCGTACACTTTTAGAAACAGAATAAAAAGAATCCAAAAGTACAAGAAATAGTACCAACATTTCAGATGGCACAGGTCCATCCAAATATTCCCAATTCCATACATGACAAAGTTCACAAAGGAATGTTACAGAAAGCATGTATCCTATTCATTTATGTCAAGGAGAGTGTGGGCCAGTGTAAGTCATGAAAGTGCGTGTAAAAGAGTACCGATCAAAGAGAGAAGACATTATTCCCAAGCAGGCCAGCTTCTATCCCTGGGCCACACTGTATTTATTGCTGTTAGATACATAAAGAACACACCAGCCAAAACCTGGTATTCAAAACACAAGGCAAGCAGGGAATTCTCTCCAGCCTTATTGTGCAGTGTTGTTGGCTTTATTTTCCCCTTTCTTCTTTTTTCTGCTTTTAAGGGTTTCAGTCATTTTTATTCATTTCAACAGCAGGTGTGAAATAGTAGGCTGTCATCTGCCTTTTTGTAGAGCTGCAGGCCAAAATTATAAATGGGTTGACATTAATGGCAGTCCAGAATTTAGTGCTGTATTGGTAGATGGTATTGAAAATGTTTTTGATATGACAGATGGAATGCCTACTGCTGAAACTTCAGTTAGACTTTAGCTGGCTACATCTGGCAGAGACTTTTTTATGCTTTGCTATTGGTATTCAGTTTTTAAGTCATTTCTTCATCTTTATACTCCATTCTTCTTTCTCCCTTTTCTCTGATGTTTAATTTTCTTTGTCTTTTTTTCTTTGTTTCCAATTTTTGGCATGACCAGGAACTAATGGAGAGTGAGGATGGTCTCACTCAACTAGAAAGAGCAGGGCTTGAGTAAGAAGAACTGAGATTTCTTATCCTTTATCAAAGTTCCTCAGGAAGAAAATGCCCAAGGCATGAGAGATCTTCTGCAATGCATGCACCTATCCTACTCTACACACACACCCCCAGACACTCACACACACACACAATCTGGGTAAAGTAAACATCAGGAAAGCCCTGGCAGACAGAATTCTCTAAACTCAGCTGGACAGGTTACTTTGCAGAAAAATAACAGTGTTCCATGTTTAAACAAGTTTGTGAAATGCTGGTTAAACAAAGATGAATGAATTTCTTTTCCAAAGAACTCCTCAGAGTCTTTAAAGAGTGATTTTCAATGTATGTTTTCTTTCAATCACTACAGTCCCTAAGTTGTTACTTCTTAGGGTCTCTTGGTTAATTTTACTTATCCATGTAAGACTTGTTCTGTTAGAGTGGACAAATGTTGACCTTAACTACTTTATGCGAAAGACTATCTTTCCCACATAACTTTCCTCAAGAATTTCAGAGATAAAAATATTTACTTTTTTCCCCTCCTTGTGAACTCTGAACTTGCTCACACATATTTTTCTCAATTGTATAAGGTGGGATTTGGTACTAGGCTGTCTCAGGTGCAAATTTCCTACTAACTAAGTTTTTAGAAACTTCAATTTGAAGAGTCACAGTATAGAGCTCAACTCTGAAAATTCAAGATGATAGCTCATCCCATCCTTAAAAATAAGAAATATCTTTGTTTTTACTTTCTGAAGTGTCCATTTAAAGATTTCTTTTACTGTTTCTCTTGAAAAATATCTGAGCACTTGCCTTTTCCCGTATTGTCAGTAGCAAATATTCTTGAGTAAAATGTATCAATTCTTTCGATATTTTTATATTTCATTATGTAAAATATTTGGAAATTGTTCAGATAATCCTAATGTCTATATCCAACATAGACTGGGCCACAAGAAATAGGATAATGGACATAAGATAGATGATTAGAAAAGAAATCAACACTTACACTCTTGAGAGAGGGGATGTTAGGTATGGTAAGGAGGATGGAGACTATATGAAAATGTCAAATAGCACATCATCTGATAAAGAACAAAGAGCTGGCTGTAGTTTTGTGACATTACTAAAGAACAATTGGTTTATGTTAACTGTGAAAGGATTAAAAAATTAATGCAGACTGAATTTGGGCTGGACCCTGAGAATGAACAGACATGGTCTGGGTGTAGGAAGGTATTTCAGGCAGCAGAAACAGCTGGAATGAAGTAACACCCAGAAGCATGAAGACACCTCTATGTTTGAAGAATTTCAAGAAGTCTGGGTATCATATAAAAAGGGAGAGTTGCATTAAACTATGGAGTTCTAATCCTAAAGGCTGAATTCAGGCCATAATGTGAAGGTAATGATATTGCTGAGAATATTGGCTTTCATTCTGCAAATGGGAGTTAAACCAAAATGAGTATAGAGGCAGGCAGGTCTCATGTACAGATGCATATCTGACTGAGGGTCTAAAATGGAAACAATAAAAAAGTGAACTGAGACGAACTTATTGGAGGAAGAACAAGATATTGAAATTCTTTAAATTACTGTAAACCTTGATTTATTTGTGACCTGGATAACTCTTTAATGTTGCATTGCATTCTCTTTTATCTTGAGATGTTTCTGCACAATGTCCTTATATGTATTAGTTTTATAAAATTTTAGTTCTAATATGATATATTTATATTGGACACTTAGGGAGCCTTTCATGAGTCTAAACAATATATTGGATTCCGTGATGTCAGAAACATCTAGTGTATCTCAAGAGTTTTCCAGGGCAGTTGGTTTATGTCATAAGAAACTAAACCACCATAGGACAAAGGCAAAATAGTTGGATGAACTCTCTGAGAATAAGCATCTCTGAATTGGTAGTGAGTATCACATTTGGCATGTATATTGCTTGTGAGAATTATACAATACTCTCTCCAATTATCATGCAGTGAAGAAGCACAAAATTGGAAGGAAGGAAATGAACTAGTGATGCAATGGAAAAACTTCAACTTATTTTTGCCATCAAAATGTGTGTTATGAAGATGAGCATCTTGCAGTGAACCAAATTTTCTGTGAATTTGAAAGCCAAGCTAGTCTCAGTCCTCTTTATGTCACACCTAATAAAGGAGGATCATCAAGTCTTATCTGCTTTACAGTGTAAACCTTAGGCAATAAACAGAGGGAAGGAAACGAAGGCTGTAAGATCAGTTGAGATTTGGGGCAGAAGTCATTATCTAATTCTACCAAGTTACTTGACAACTGTTTCTTTGTCAGTGATGGTGTGTTGTTATTACTGGTATTTCTTCGAACTTTTGGGGGCTGGCATTTCTCTGAGATTGTAACAGAAGGTGGAGAGTGTACATTCAGGGAATATTCAGAATGCAATGGGAAAATAATGGAAAAACCAACTGCTTTGCATCATCATTAAGGCTTCACAGAAAATGACATTTGTACTGAATTTTTAAATATGAATTGAATTTTTCCATATGGACAAAGAGAGGGAATAGTGAATTCCTTGAAGGTTTAGAATGGTGTGTTCTAAAAGGGGTGCAAAATGGGGAGTCTAGGTGGCTCAGTGTCCGACTCTTGATCTTAGCTCAGGTCTTGATCTCAGGGTTGCTGAGTTCAAGCCCCACACTGGGCTCCATACTGGGCATGGAGCCTACTTTAAAAAAAAAGAAATAAAAATAAAAAGCATGCCTAACAACAATGGGGCAGCTAAGCAAAGCTTAAAAAATTAGGTGGGAGCCATGTTAAGACTAGGCACGTCTACTAACACAGAGACTTGGAATGTTTCTCTGGAGGTCATAAGAAAGGCTTGGAGATTTTAACCACTGAAGTGACATGGTGGCAAATTTTGTGTAGAGTGTGGAACAGTTGGATAGGATTATAGACACACTAACTGTTTGATATACACAATTATAAATACAGCACCATTTATCTGATAGACACTTCTCTTATTCCCGACCTACTACAAAATAGAAAAAAGTAAGAGCACCACATGACAATAACAAAACAAATCAATCTTGATGCTAACTGTCACAGTTTATGGGTTCTTGAAGTGAAAAGGATGATTTCAGAATATCTCTAAAATATACATAACATTCTTTCAATACATTAAATCTGATTAAATTCAACATTTTTTTGAGTGTATAACCATATGAAGGGCACTGTACTGCATACCACCAAGAAAATACTGAATAGGACACAGCCCTTGCCACAGAAGAGCTTCAATGTATTGGCGCAACCAGGTGAGTGATGAGGAAATCTTCAACATCATGTGGTCAGTGCTATAATAAGGATGAATAAGGGGAACATATGGGAGAGCTGTGCATCCCTTTCTTCTTTACTTTTTTGTGGGGGAAGGGAGCCGGCAAAGTGAGAGTTACAGAAGGAAGAGTAATTCTAAAGATCAGTAACACTAACGTATTAATAATAAAATTATAAAGTATATTAGTTTGCTAGGGGTGTCATAACAAAATACAATAGAGTGGGTGGCCTAAACAATAGAAATGCATTTCTCATAGTTCTGGAGGCTTGAAGTCCAAAAATCAAGATGTCCACAGGTTTGGTCTCTCCTGAGGTTTCTCTTCTTCATCACTTGCAGATGGCGGCCATTTCACTTTGTCCTCACATGGGCTCTTCTCTGTGTGCTCCACGTGTCTCCTCCTCTTCTTAGAAAGACTTCAGTCCTCTTGGATTAGAGGCCCACCTTTATGATCTCGTTTAACTTTAATTAACCTCTTTAAAAGCCACTCCTCCAAATACAGTCACATTATGAGGTAAGGTTTCAACATATGAATTGCTTTGGAACACAATTCATAACAAAAGAAATCAGGTATTTCTTTTTTATATCTCATTTCACTGAAGTTTAACCCAGTGACTGGACAGCTAAGTTGATAAACTAATTCAGGGAAAGGTGTTAACAGGTAACACAAATTTAACATGTAATCTCTCCTGGCAGTATTTTCTAAAAAATGGGCTTCTTTACATTTGATGTCTAATATGAGAGCTCCTAGGTTTAGGACAAACTGAGGAAGAAGGCAGTTTAAGGCAAAGGATGGATTCTTATGAAACCCAAAATTACCTGCCTTATAAGCAATCACCTGAGAGTTTATGTAAAGGTCTAGTTCTATAGTCATGAGCTGTTCTGACAGAAAAGAGAATTATAATGCATGGGGTCCATGCTTCCCTGTTCTGAGATGTTGTGGCTGCCTGCACACTACTCAGAGACCTGAAATGGAAAAACATATACACAAATACACACATAGACATGAACAACAGCTGAAGGCAGACTCTCTGTGCTTCCTTTCTAAGTGTTAGGTTGTCACCTGCTCACAAAAAACACTACTAGGCTAAAGAGCTAGGAAGAGCGTTGGCTAGCTGTGGGTAGAAAAACCTATATATGGAGAAGGGTGGAGAGATAGAACCAGAGTTTCTCATCTGCTCACAGATAACAAGTGTTCCCCAGACTGATCTTGGAGGGTCACTGAGGTTCTGGGAACCTGTTCAGGGTGTATCACAAAGACTTGCTAATTTGTTTCAGTCTGAGCAGCATGTTTCCATTAACTTACCAGTTAAGGTTCTGGCTGCAATGTCATTTGAATAAACACTACAGTCTTCTCAATCATAGGTTATAAAACCAGGTTCTCAAGAATTGCACATTAATTGAGTTAGGTAAAGTCACAGGTGTTCTGAGAAGTAGTTAAGGGGACAAATGGAAAGAGGAGTGGTCTCTCCCATGGATTGTCCCTCCCCTCTGGCAATTTAAAACTTGCCCATGAACCCAAGATTCACTTAGGACCCACCCCCGTTATTATTATGCCTTATCTTCATATCCTCTGAACCTGCAGTATAGCTCTTAAGCCCTGATCACCCACAAACTACTTCATTTCCAGTATGAATCTACCTCTACAGTTAGACATAGTTTTCTGTGAGGCAGGAGTCACATGTTTCTTTTGTTGTCATCCCCACCAGGCATAATATTTTGTCTGATGTATGGTAATCCATTCATTTTTACAGTCATTTAACATATATTTATTAGGCACTCACTATTTGCCAGGCACTCTTTTAGACTCTGGGTTTACAGAGTTGAATAAAATGTGCAAATTTCCTCTTCTCATGGAACTTACCAGGAATGCTCAACTAATTGATATTTATGAGGTTTCCTGTGTGATAATGTCAGTGTTGCATTCTATAAGATCTAAAGTTTTCAATTTGTAGCTAAGAAAGTAAGCAAAGGATAGCAAGACTTGCTTTCTTATGTTTGCACAATCCAATTCCTGCTTCCTTTCCTTTAGCGCATGACAAAACTAAGGGGCCTCCCAGGGGCAGAAAGAATCCATCACAAGGGACCTGGAGTTATGTTGGAAAGAATTCCGACCAAAGAGATTTATGAGGCAGTATAGTCACTGCTCAGGGGAGGGGACGGTAGTGCTATAGCTTAAGATGTTTAAAACCTGGCTGCAAGAGAAGCAGGAAAATGCACCACGGGGAACAATTCCCTGCCAGGTTCTGAGGGATGGAAAAATGACTTAATGGCACTTTCACTGTCTTAACTTAGGTGATTTTTTTTCTAGTAAGCAGACATCTTCTATAATTCCCTTTGTAAATAGACTCATAAGATATAGATGTGCCTTTTTCTTATGTGACTTACACAAACCACTACTGTTGTTGTTGGCTCACAAAGAGTTGGAAGTTCATGATTAAGTGATGAAATAAACTACATAGGCTAAACTGAAAATCATTTCTTCACCCAAGTCTTGGGTCAAATCATGCCCAATTCCAGAGGCCAAGAGACACCCTGGGGCTTTAGAAACTCTAAGGCTCAAAGAGTCAAAAAATTGGAGGGGAGCCTGCAGACTATCTATTTGAACTTTTGACATTATATGTGAAAGGGCTGGAGGTTTTCATTAAAGCATGTATGGATGGAAATAGGCCTTTGGAAGGGGAAGTATTATAGATATTACAGGTTCCCTGGGCATCTGACTCCAGTCTTTTGTTCTAACGTTGTACCCCTCTTATGCTTTTCCAGTTCTGCCAGAATGTCCTCTAATGCCTATAGTCAATATCCCAACAGCAATTCACACTTACAGCAAAGGTGCTCTTAGTATTTCTCTGTTAGGCTAGCCTGAGATTAAGCTCATATCCTCCTCATTCAGAGAAAAGGAAAACAAAACAAAACAAAACAAGGAAAAACAACAAAAAACTTTCCAAGCCAAAGATGCCAATATTATTGGCTAATTCTTCTGAATTCCAATAAAATGCATTGCGTGTCCCACCCATTTGGGCTTAGAATGAATTGCTTTGTACACCATCTTTTTAATGCAGATCTTCTGTGACTATTTCCCATGTCTCTCTAGTGAATTCAGCATGGTAGAAGTTTGATAGGTACTTAGTAGATTATGGGGAGAAAGTCACCTTTAATCCTGGAGAAACTGACTAGAAATACAAAGCAATCTAGGTGAGAGTACTGTTGAGTTGATCTATCAAATCTTCAGGAGACAGCAACATTTTCATGAAATCTAAATTGTTCCACATCACAGAGAAAAATAAATTTTTTCAGTTCATTTTTTGTAGCAGGAATAAACCTGGTATCATGCTTGGTAGAGAACATGTGTGTATGCAAACACATATGCATGCACACAGATTGTACAATAATCACACCTGTAAGTATAGTTGCAAAAATCCTAAGTAAAACTTTAGCAAATTAAATTCAGTGCCATATCAGAAGAATGATACACCATGGCCAAATTTCAGGTGTGTAAGTTGGGTTCACCAAGGGTGCCTGGATGGCTTAGTCAGTTAAATGTCTGACTCTGGATTTTGGCTCAGGTCATGATCTCAGGGTTGTGAGACTGAGCCCTGCATCAGGCTCTGAGCTAGGCATGGAGCCTAATTAAGATTTTCTCTCCTTCTGCCTCCCCCACCTTCCATGGGGAAGGGGGCGGATGTGTTTACCTACTAGGACAGCAATAAATATAATTTTCCCCATTAATAGGTCAAAAGAGACACAAAAACATGATTAACCTAGTAGATGTCAAAGTGCATTTCACAAAGTTCAAATCTATTTCTGTTTTTAAAAGAGAATAAAGTGAAAAAAAAACCCATCAGAATGAATATGGAATGTGGATAAAAACTTGTTTTGAAACTATGTACACCTTATTTGACTACACAACTCCAGAGGCATTCCCAATAAATTCTGGAAAAAAAAATGGAGATGCCTGCTAGCACTGCTATTATTCAACAAGTTTCCAAAGTTCTACCTGATGAAATAGGATAATAAAAACACAGAGCTATAAATACTATAAAGGAAGTGACAAAATACCATTACTTATAGATTATAAGATTGTCTACTCCAAAAACTCAGTGAATCAAAGAAAAATTATTTTGAGCTAACAATGAAATACAGTAAGGTTTACAGTTACAAAATAAGTAGAGAACTCTAAAGCTTTCCTATACAGCAGCAATAACCACTTAGAACACATAAAGAAAAAAAAAGACTATTTTCCATAGCAACCAAAATAAAAAATATGAAGAAGCAAAAATATATTAGTCAAAGCAGTCTATAAAACTTTACCTACCTATATATTTACACATCTACATGCATGTGTTTGTGTGTATGCATGAATAAATAAATAGAGCAATGTCCTATGTTCCTGAAGGGAAAGATACAATACTGTGAAACACTTATTCTTCTGAATTAAACCTTAATGGTTTCAATAACATTTCCAAATATTTAACTTGGAAAAAAACCATACTATGTATTTCTTCTAACTAAATGACAGAGTAGCTCATTTGGGGGGGGAGGAGACATAATTAGTTCATTATCTTATTATTTTTTATAACTTCAAAAATTAAAATAGTATGATGCTCTACAGAAAGAGACTAATAGATCAATAAAAATGAGTCCAGAAATCAGCCACACTTCATATCAGAATTTAGTACATGACACAGAAGCAATCTCAGAAAAGTAGGAGTACATTATGTTTATAAATGCAGACGGAAAAAAAACGCATGCAAAATTGGGTTATACTTCACATACTATACCAAAATGAACCACAAATAATTTAAATACAGACATATCTTTTAAACTTCAAATAACAAAAGAAATATTAGTGAATAGTCATGTAATTTTAAAGAGTAGAAGTGTTTTTATATGATCCTATCACCAAAGAAGGAAATCAAACAGGAAATACTGATAGATTTTACCAAATAAAATTTTAAAACATCTGTAGAGAGAAGTAAAATAACCTCAAAACAATGGAGATAAATTAGCACAAATATTTTCAGTATGTACAACAATCACAAGGTTAACATTTTTGTTACATAAAGTATGTTTTCTAATGAAGAAAAAAAGTAAGAGAGAAATGGAATATAGGCATGAATAGACAGGTCATTCTAAAGAAGATGCAAGAAACAGTTAACTATCTGAACTATATAACAATTTCCCTCAGAACTTCCACTTCTATGATTTTTTTTTTTTTTTTTTCTGAGAGAATACAGATGCATACATTTGTGCCCACAGGCTTATGTAAGTTTAGGACAACACTGTTTGATTAGCAAACAACTGTGGAAAACCTGAATTCCACAGGCAAGAGGTCCATTTAACAAGTGATGGGTTGTGCTACCATGGATTAGGATTTATATTTTAGATGAACTATTAGTGCTATGAAAGTTGTCCATGATTTATTTTTGAGTAAAAGTGCAGGTGGCAGAACAACCTATAATAGACCATGTTTTTGGTTAAAAGTTGGATATGTTCACACATACAGATATGCATATGCTTCTTATAGTTCATATTAACATTGAGTAGATCTCCGTGGAATTACTGAATTATAGATGTTCTATTTATTATCTGCATTGTTCACTATTACTGCTTTTACATATATATATTACTTGTATATATTTGTTTTTCCTTTAGAAAAAGAAATCTGATTTAGACAAATTTGTTTTTGAACTAAAGTCTCAAACCAAAGAACATTCTACTTTCGTCAAACTTTCTGGATCCCTTCTCTCAGCTACTACTCCCTTCCTCTAGTTTAATTCCTTGTAAAATTTCAAAGCCTTAGCCTTAACCCTAGGCATACCCTGGGCTCCATCCAAATTTCCAAATAGTTCTGCTACCCACACCCACTATGGTATCTCTGAAAAAAAAATAACCAACCACAAGATCTGTACTATTAGCTAAAAGAAGCGGGTGCACTTATAATCTAATCTTCATTATTCTAGAAATTAGATAGAATATGTTTTCTCCTCATACAAGAAAAAGAAATCAGTTCTTTCATCTGTGAATTAAAAGTATACTTTGCATTAAAATTTAGGGATTCAGGATAAACTGTTCATCCAGATGACAGGCACAGTATCCAGTCCCCACTCTACAGTTAGTAGTTCATGAAATGTTGGAAGAGCTCATTGAAAAAATGAGACACTAGTTGACCAACAAGCTGGCCCAGGAGAATCAGACGCTCTTCACCCCCACCCCTTTCCTCAAAATGTACTTTCCATCCACCATTCCCTCACTAGATGCTATTTGAAGGACTCAGCCTTGAGAGACTAGTGTGCCGTTGACACCATCTGAACTAAATATTTGACTGAACCCAGTTAAGACTTCTATATCAACTTGGGATTCTGGATGGTGGGTGTAGATAATCTATTCATCTTGTAGCTGCCCCAAGATAAACCTCATATTTAAATTCTCTTCCTAAGTAAAAGTGCCAACTACCATCTCGAGTGGCTTACCTCTTCAGTCTCTCCTTGCCCCTTGTGTACAGAGAGCCATTTTGCAAACTAACATGAAAGTATTTCAATTTTAGTTTCTTTAAAATTAGAAGATAAAAGCAAATATGATAAAAAATAATAATAATTATTATTCCATTATCAACCCAGACTGGATTGTTTTTGTCTTTATACCAACATAGTCATTACACAGATAAATAGATAGATATGTAAATGAAAATATTGAGAGAGGGGCCTATGAAGGAAAGTGCCTAGGGTCCTCAAAAGTCATAATATAGTCAGTCCTGAGTGATCCATAGTTTAAGTAATTTGAGTAATGGACTCCTGTCTGCCTTCCACTGGAGTCTGAGCTCACCCTCAGAATCCTTCCCAGATTCTGTAGCCACTAACAACCTCTTCACCACGGGGCAGGGTTTTCAGTTTGCCTGTTGTAAGCCATTAAGGATGGAAGTTCATTTAGTATTTCTTAAATGGGTCAAAAATATCAGAGAATGTGACTTAAAACTAAGGTTTATTTTTTGTTGTTCTTGTTGGGTTTCTTTCCTTTTTGTTCATTGTTGTTGTTTTGGTGATAGCTACTTAGGATTTTTGAGAACTCAGAGGTGAAAGTACTGTGTTTAGAGTTGAACAAAATGAGTTGAAATTTCAAGAAAAGTGAATCCTCATCTAATAAAATATAACTGTAGTGAGATTCCATGTAAAAAAATAAATTTGAGGGGCGCCTGGGTGGCTCAGTTGGTTAAGCTTCTGCCTTTGCCTCAAGTCCTGATTCTAGGGTCCTAGGATAGAGCCCAGTCAGGCTCTCCCTGCTCAGCAGGAAGTCTGCTTTTCCCTCTGCCCTTCCTCCTCTCACCCCCACCCCAATCCTGCTCATGCTCTCTCTCTCTCTCTCTCTCAAATAAATAAATAAAATCCTAAAAAATAATAAATTTCACTGCTAAAGAACAATATCAGAAAGCAGATTCAAAGTCAGTATTTTGGAAGTGGGAGATTTCTAAAGAGAAAAATGTATAAACTGTCTAATGAAGATACAAACTTTTGTCAAAAAATGAGTGTATGTGTGTGTTTCTGTGTGTTTACATGCTGGGTCTCAATGTAAAATATATTTCATACTGTGGGCCATGGTCAAATGAAGTTTGATAAAAGCACTACCAGGGAAAGACCCCATTCAAACGCAGGCCTTTGTCCTGCCTCAGCAGAAGAAAAAGCAGGCCAGGGGAGTGGGGGAGGAGAAGGAAGAAGAGGAGATAAATGGCAAATGTCAAGGCTTCTTCTAAGCAAAACATCTGTTTAAAAAAAAAAATTAATTCACTGCCATTTTTCTTGAGAATAAAACCAAAGCAGACCCTGAAATGGCACTGACATTGGTGGCCCAAGTGTCCCCTACTGCTTTCTATTAAGTCTGAAAGAAGAGGAATAAAAGCTCCATGAGAGACTTCAGTTTCATTATGTTCCCTGCAGTCTAAAAAGCAATGGTAAGTGGCGTCGAGGTCTTTAAAGAAATCTGAACAATCACAACAGTTTCCAAAATGTTTACTTTGAAGGAAGGAACATGTATTTTTCTCCACATGAAAACAACAACAAAAGAAGCCATCATTCCCAAATCTGAGTGCACAGATGAGGAAATGTGGGAAATGGGCTGGCAGGGCCTTGACCCCTCCCCTTCAGGAGGACTCTGTTGGTGATGAAGCAGATAAGCCCTCACCATTTCCTTCTTGTTTCACACCAGCTCCCATGTTACGCATAAAAACCTAAAATGTGTGCGTGTGTGTTTTTAATTCACTATTTGAAATACACCTATGAAATCTCTTTGGAATTCCTGTTCACATTTTATAGTTTTTGTTTATAAGACAATGTAGTTTCCACATCCAGACTGTAAAGTTCCAGAGAGATGAGGTTATTTATGGCTGGCTTTCTTCCGTGTGTAACACTATAATGTGGGGGCTCAAAAAGATGGTACTGAATGAATGAATGAATGAATGAATGAAAATTCTGTTAAAAAACCACGACAAGAATTCAAGTTGGCCTTAATTCCTTATGTTTGCTAATTCCAATTAAACTCTATCTAGGTCTCATTTTCCTGAATGAAATGGGGAGTATATATATTCTTGTTACATATTATAATAAATATATAATATAAATATATTTTTATTTATATTTTATTACATATATATATACATACAGACACACATATATATATATAATTATTATTATTATTATTATTATTTTTTTTTTTTTTTTTTAGCAGAGGGAGAGGGAAAAGCAGAGACGGGGGGGAAGCAGACTCCCTGCTAAGCAGGGAGCCTGATGCAGGACTGAAATCATGACCTGAGCCAAAGGCAGATGCTTAACTGACTTGCCACCAAGGTGCCCCAGGGAGGATATTTGATCATCTCTAATCTCTCCATCCTATTAAAAGTTACAAGTCTCACTTCATACAACATGAAATGTTTCTGTGTGATTGGGGCAGAGTATGCCCTAACACATTTGAACTTTGTTGTCTACAGCATTATTTCTCAAGGTGTGAGCTGAAGACAGGTTTCATTAATATTACCTGGAACACATATTACAATGGGGGCAGAGATCTGCATTTGTAATAGGGAGTCTAGAGAATTGTTAAACCAAAAGTTAATGTATTAGGACACAAATTTAGGGAAATCCTAGATAGCACTGGATCTGGGGGGAAGAACAGCAGCACAAGGAATGGGGGTTTTGGGGTTCAAAGTAAACATGTTTGGTCTCTGAATTACAGTGAATTTGTTTTCACACACTAAAGGAATGGGGGTGGGTGGGTCCATAGTAGGGCTGGGATATGTTGTTCTTGTGTCTAGGTAAACAAAGTTCTCCTGTTATTTAGGACAGTCCAAGGAATAAATTCCTGAGGTTCTGAAGAACATCACAGGTTTTGAAGTCAGACTGGTTATCTGCATGTAGCCTGCCCAACTTCAGTTATACAGTCAATATTCTTACAATGTTAAATCTATGAAAAAGCATCCAGCAAAGAGCTGATACTCCTGCTCTAGTGTCTACTTATATGTATTGCTATCTTCATTCATTTATTTATGTATCTGGATGCATTATCAATATTAAAAATTGAGATAATATAAATTATATGTAATACTTAGAACTCTACACAATTTTACAAACATCATCTCCTTTACTCTTCATAATGCCCCAAGATGGAAAGATTTTCATCCATATTTCATGGACAAGAGAACTGGAACATTGACAGGTGACATAACTTTTGCAGTGTTAACTGGATTTACAGCTCACCATTTACAATGTATGAGTTTTGGGTAGGACATCAAGATGCATGGAACAAAGGCTTCAGTTTCTAAGATTCTTTCTGGCCAGATGCAGGGTGTACACAGATAGTCTCCAACTTACAAATTTTTGACTTGATGGTGGTGGGAAAGCAATACACATTCAGTAGAAACCATACTTTGACTTTTCAATTTTGATCTTTTTCCCAGGCTAGCAATATGTGCTATGGAACTCTCTCCTGATGCTGGGCAGCTAGCTGCTCAGTTAGTCACATGATCACAAGGGTCAATGACCAAAACACTTACAGTCATTCTACACCTACACAAACATTCTGTTTTTCATTTTCAGTACAGTATTCAATATTCAATACCTCATTATCAAACGGGCTTTGTGTTAGATGATTTTTTCCAACTGTAGTCTATGTAAGTGTTTTGAGAATGTTGTAAGGTAGGCCTGGCTAAGCTATAATATTTGATAGGTTAGGTGTATTAAATGCATTCTCAGTTTATAATATTTTCAAACTACAACAGGTTTATCAGGACACAATCACATCATAAGTCAGGGATGTCTGTATAATTATAACAAAATAATATTAATATTCTTCAAGGGTTATGAATAGAAAACCATAAAAGTTCTGAGAGGAAAAAGTTATTTTCATAATAGGGAAGAGTTCAAAGAGATACCTTTGAAATGAAGACTTGAAAGATTTTTCTGGTAGTATCTGGCAGGTATGGCTATAGGAAGGTCCACTCAAGGAAAGGGCACAGCAACAATAAAGTTGCAGAAATGGAAAAGCACACAGTATGATGGAAGAGGAATAAAAAAGCCAAAAGTAGAAAATGTACAGGCAACAAGGTGAAGAAAAAGCAAAATGACATTCAGTAGACACCCTAAATATTTTTGAAATGAATACAGAGTTAATTTGAAGCCACTTGAGAAAGCCTTGAATGTCAGAGTAGGGTTTAGACTTTTCTAGCAGATACTGGGTAACAATTTCAGATGTTTGAATCAGAAATGACATGAGAACATATTATAACTTTGGAGGCAGTTTCAGAATAGCCCAAAAAGGGAAGAGAAAAGAGCAGTGATGAGTCAGAAAGCAATCATAAAATTATAGGTAAAGGCAAGTTTTAGACATGCAATAGTACTGGAGGTCATGGAGAGTAAAGAATGAAAGGTAATTGAAGATTTTTTCTTATATTTAGCATATAAACTTATTTATACACAAAAACACAGATACATACATATTCCTATATTATACCCTCTTAACACAGAACCATACATATTCACTCAAGAAGACAAATATAATCTCCCTTGGGAAAATCAGAACAATGCACACCATTTTTTTCCCATCTTCCCATTCAATTTAATTACAGAAATGGAATGTATTATGTTACCTTTAAAACTGCATACCATGGATACATGCTGAGATCCCTTTCAAACTACATTTCAAACAATTCCATTTCTAAGGTCTGTGTTAAAGGAGATAGGAAGAAACTGACACTATCAATCAAAGGGTAGTATGAGTTCATTCATATTTTGTTGGAAGCTCATTTTCCAGTCTCTTGTACAGCATCTAAAAAAAGAGATTCTATTTATTAAGGCTTTGTGGAAAAAAATTGCTGTGTGATAACTTAATGTTTTTACCCATTAAATTAAGACTTGTGCATGATCACAGAAAAAAAAAAAGAAAAGAAAAGAAAAAGAAAGAAAGAAAGAAAGAAAGGAGAGAAGAGAAGAGGAAAAGGGCACCTGGGTGGCTCAGTCAGTTAAGCGTCTGCCTTTGGCTCAGATCATGATCTCAGGGTCCTGGGATTCAGCCCTGTTTCTGGCTCCCTGCTCTGCAGGGAGTCTGCTTCTCCCATTCTCTCTGCCCTCCCCCCACCCCACCATGCTCACTCTTTCTCTCTCAAATAAATAAATGTTTAAAATAAAACAACCCTGCATTTTAATATGAGTCTTCTTAAAGCCCTCCCCTCTAACAAATTACGTATTTTGGATCCTTTAAATAAACACTTTTGGGGTTTGTGTCCTAGGGGAGAACCCTGCTTGGCTAGAAAGACAACAGGCTTTTTATTTTATTTTTTTTTTAATATTTTATTTATTTATTTGACAGAGATCACAAGTAGGCAGAGAGACAGGCAGAGAGGGAGGAGGAAGCAGGCTCCCCGCTGAGCAGAGAGCCCGATGCGGGGCTCGATCCCAGGACCGTGAGATCATGACCTGAGCCGAAGGCAGAGGCTTAACCCACTGAGCCACCCAGGCGCCCCGACAACAGGCTTTTTAAAAGCACCAGGCCATACTGTCAAGCTTTCTAACCGTTCCCAGTGTTTGGAAAGTATTGGGCTATTTCTGAGCCAGTATTTCGGTAGGTTCCGACTGTCATCAGCTGGGAAATGTGTTGTTCACCTTCCCTTCCCTGTTCTTGAACACCTTGTCCTGCAGCACAGATTGCTCCAGCACAGAGAGAAAATACAAAATGCATAAGTCCTAGTAATCATACAGAGGAAGGGCTCCATTTGCATACCCTTCATAATTCAATTTAATTTTTTTTTGTCAAGAGTTCTGAATGCTTTGTGTTTGCTTTAATCAGAATGTTGACATTTACACTGAAGCCAATTTCTCTTTTTCTCCTCCGTGTTTTGTTTAACCACGACAAGTGACAGCAAACTGGAAAGAACAGACTTTTTAAATTGGCTCCTTGCCCGGAATGCATCATTTCTCTTGTAGCTTTTCCCCCCTTCCCTATGCATTGCAAGAGGAAATGTGAAAACATACTCTATGAACACAAGAGTGAGGTGTTAGTGCTTTTAGATAAAGATTTGTGTTGTACTTTAAAACTAGATTGCTGTACAGTTTCAAGCTATTAGCAGGAGCCTATTACATCGTGGCTCTGGGTCCTTGGAGAGATATGCTTAGTATATTTCAGTAATTCAAGGCAAATAGGAAACTACATATGAAAATATTTAATAGCAAAAGCATCAACTGCTGAAGGCTACAGGAAGCAATGAGCAAACATGGCACCTGCCATTAACTCTTTCCAACAATATTTTCTCTGATCTTTTCCTGTCATGCCCCAAATGGTGGAAGGAAGCACCAATGTGAAAACGAATCTCTGGATGTCAGCCATTCAGAAAAGCCTCAGTGTAGCAAACACCCTGTCTCCTTAGCGGAACATGCTATTTTTGGTTTCACACTTGATGTTGAGCAGTTCTATGAGAATGTAGTTTATATTTGAACTAGAATTTGTCCATATATTTGATATGATGGTTTAAAACAAAACTAAGTACACAAATGGCTTTAATCAAACACAGAAAACAAAAACAAAAACAAAACAGAACCAAAGACCCACCTCATTGAAATAAAATGTGCCCTTTTATAAAATTTAATCCTGTCTCAACAAAAGGACAGCAAACAGAAAAAGAATGGGTTTCAAGAAATGAACTAATAGATTACTCTCATATAATGTAATCTGAAGAGACAGAAATTCCTTTAATAAACCCCTGAAAATACATCTTCTTCCGGTGTTACCAGAAATCTGAACTAAACAAGTAAACTTCAGAGAATTAACTGAAGGGAATCAAAAGGTCTCACCTGCACAGTAATCTTCAAACTGGATGATGATTTCTTACTGTGAATTCATTCTTATTGTTCATGAACATTGGACTCTTAACTATAAAAGCATAGAATAGAATAAAAAATAACAGAAGATTTATATCTTAGTAAGCTAAGCATTGTTGCAGGAAACTTTTTTTTTTTTTCCAATTAGATCTGTGTGTCTGTGTAAGTGGATTTGGTCATGATGTAAAAAAATACTTACTATTGGTTAGCCATTGGAAAAAGTTTCAAAAACACTAAAAATGCAAACATACCCAATTATACCTAAGCTGTCCACTTGCTATTGTGCCTCAGAATTCACCACTGCAATTTGTTGAAAATGGGAGGAAGTCTATTCCTAAACACTAAATATGAGGTTACCAAATACTTCTTGCCATCAGAGGTTCCTGGAAGAATCTCAGATCTCTTGGTACTTTAGCTAAGGGATGAAATAGTCCCTGGTATATACAAAATAAGAAATGAGTGAGTAACTGTTAATGTAGAGGTCAGATAAGAAAGAGAAGGTAACAGTAAAAGAAAATTAACCCAAATGTTACCAGTTGCTGACAAGGAATCTGTCAAATGTCTGTGAAAGGGCTATGAGGTTAATACGAATGGAAGGAGAGAGGCCACAGTCAATTTAGAAATTTAGGATTCTGAGAAATCCTCAAAGGGTGGGTTATATTAGTTTAAGTTGGGATTGGGAAGGAGACAAACCATAAGAGACTCTTAATCTCACAAAACAAACAAAAGGTTGCTGGGGGGGTTGGGCTGTGGAGAGGGGGGTTGGGTGATGGACACTGGGGAGGGTATGTGCTATGGTGAGTGCTGTGAAGTGTGTAAGTCTGACGATTCACAGACCAGTATCCCTGAGGCAAATAATACATTATATGTTGATAAAAATAATTAAAAAAAATAATAATTAGAAAAATTATGATAAAAAAATAAAGGCTAAGGGTGGAATATATTAGTTTCCCGGGGCTGTCATAACAAAGTATTATAAACTGGGTGGCTAAATCACAGAAATTAATACTCTTACAGATTTGGAGGCTGGGAAAAAATCAAGGTGTCAGCAGGACCATTATCTCTTCAAAGTCTATAGGGAGGAATCTGTTCCATGCCATTCTCTTAGTTTAAGGTATTCCTGGCACTCCTTGGCTTATAGATGCATCAGTTTAATCTCTGCCTCCATTGTCACAGGCTATTCACACTGCGTTCCTCTGTCAGTTTCTATTCTCTTCTTATTAGGATACTCGTCACACTGAATTAGGACCCACCCCAATGGCTTTATATTCATTTGATTACAAGTTTAAAGCCCCTATTTCCAAATAAGGTCACATTCAACGATACCAGCGGTTAGACTTTGAATATACCTTTTCACGGACACAATTCAACCCATAACAGGGGGATTGATTGGAATATTGTCATACCTAACCATTTTCTGAGATGCGGAGGAGGAGAAAAGGAGGAGATGGAGGAGGAGCAGGAGGAGTAGACTGAGTTGTGCATTTACAATGAAAATTATCTGTCAACAGGAAAGCCGTATGCAAGACTGTGAAAAACAAAAGTATTCTGAGAATGGGAGTCTAGGTAATACAGAGCAAAACAAGTAAGTCTGGGAAAAAAGTATTTTAAATAAAATGTTTGAAACCATCTTACAAAGAAATGGAGAGATATTATAGCAAGAATCGAAAGAAGAAAGAAACCCAGAGAGGTGAAACTGGTATTTAAGATTGCTTTTCTCCTCAGGGTATCTGCCACTTCCAGAAGAGGTTGAGAGGCTAAAATCTTTTTTCTTTTTTTTTTTGGAGAGGCTAAAATCTTGAAAATTGCTTATGATGGACTCATGGAACTTAGGATAACTGGAATTCAAAGCCTACTAATAAGAGTCCCTGGTAAGTTATGCCCATTGAAACTTTCAGGTGAATTCCCAAGTGCTTCAACCTAGGAATAGGCGGTGAACAGAATAGCAACTGGGGATATTAGAGTCCAGCTTTAAATCATCTTAACGCTTGGTTAGACTAAGGTGCTATAGGATTGTTAGTATGTACTATGACCTGCCAAAAGTAAATATAACACTCCATGGAAGAAGGAAACATAATCCATGGTTTCAATAATCTCTAAATTTTATAGACATAACATTGAGCACTCAATGGAAAATAGCCAGGTATAAAAAAAAAAAGTAGGAAAACGTGATTGAAAATAAGAGAAATAATGTACAACAGAAGTGCCATAAATGATCAACACAATGGAGTTAAACTTTAAAATGGTTAAATACAGTAGGTTCAAAGAAATAAAAGGAAAGATGAAGATCTTACGCAGACAAGGAACTATGAAAAATAAATGTACATTTTAATTAAAAGAAATGAAAACTAATTAAGTATTCTACAGATGGGAAAAAAACCTAGGGAACTAGAATAGATAAAAAATATTCAGAGACAAAACCAATATAGAATGTTTTTATAAAAAGGTAAAAGACATTGAAGCCATAGAGAATACAGCAGAAAAGTTCTAACAGAAGTATAACTTGAGACCCACAGGAGAGAGGGGGAAGAAAAGTTTAAAGGGATCAAGGTTGAGAATTTTCCAAATTCAAGAAAAACATCAACATACATATTCTAAAAATGCAACAAACACTAAACTAGATTAATAAAAACAAAATCCTACTTAGATACACCACAGTAAAATGGCTTAAAAACAAGTATAAAAAGAGAGTTTTAAAAGCAGAAAGGGTGGAAAGAAAGGATATATTTTCTTGAAAAGAGCCAACAACAAACACTATGACTAAAGAGAAATGTTGTCTACAGAACAATGGGAACCAGGAAGAAAAATGGAGTCATATCATCAAAGTATTAAAACAAACAAACACAAAACCTGCCAAACTAGAGTTCTGTACAAGCAACTAAAACATATGCTAAGAATGCTTCAAATCTAAATGGAATAAATACTCCATATGAGATAAAGATTTTCAAACGGAACAATAACAACAAAAAAGGCTCAAAGTTGCCATTTTACAAAATATACATTAAAATGTAGATATGAAAAAAATGTAAATATTAAAATGTTAATACTAAAAGTGGAACATTATGGCATAGAAATACTCAGAGAGAACTGTTATAACCATAGTACTACAGATGAAGTAATTATAAAAAAACATTATTAGAGATAAAGAACAATCTTTCATAATACTTATGTGTATGTGTGTGTATATTCATATACAGAGAGAGGTTTAAAATACCAAATTGTAGTAACTTAAAGAACAAATGATGAAAAATATCAGAAAAAATAAGAATAGAAGTTTGAAAAGAATATTAACAAGTATTCTAATATTTGTTATGAGCATGTATAAAGAGCATGTATAAAATGACAAAAACTGCAGAATAAAAAATACTTTTAGAAACACTGGAGAAAAATTAATCGAAATTAACTATATACTAGGTGGCAAAGTGAGTCTCAACAAAATTCAAAGGATTAAAATCAGACTAAATTTATTCCTCTGATCACAGTGTAATTCAGCTTGAAATTGATTTAAAAATAGATGGTTAAAATAAATAAATAAGTCTTCGTGTAACGAAAGTTTAGCAATATACTTTTAAGTAATCCAAAATCAAAGACAAAGTCACCATGGTATTTAGAAAGTATCTTCAACTGAATAGCAATGAAAAATAGACATATCAAAATTTGTGAGATGCATCAGAAGCCATGACTGGAAGAAATTTATAGCTTTCAGTCACTATATTTGAAAAGGAAAAAAGTAGCTAAAATCTAATTAATTTAAGCATCCATCTTAGAATATTAAATTTAACTGAGAAAATATAGAATGTAACAATATTAAAGATAAAATAGTAATTAATAAAATGAAAAACAGACAAGTAATAAAGAGCATCAACAAAAATAAAAGTTAATTCTTTTATATTTTAAACATATTCCAGTGAAATAGATTAAGAAAAAAAAAAGAGAAAATGTACAAATAACCAATGTCAGAGTTGAAACTCAAAACTTCAAACCATAGATCCTACAGAAATCACAAAGATCATAAGAAGATATAACCAATTTTAAACAAATTTCAGGAAGACCTGGGTGGCTCAGTCAGTTAAGTCACTGACTCTTAGGGTTTAGGCTCATGTCATGACCTGATGGTCAAATGGCTGGGCTCCTGTTCAGTGGGGATTCTGCTTGAGATTGTCTCTCTCTGCCCCCATCCCACCCTCCATTGCACACTCTCTCGCAAATACATAAATCTTAAAAAAAAAAAAATTCAAAATTTAAATTAATACTTAGAAAAACACAGTAAATCAAAAAACATTCAGAAAGTAGAAATAGTCTCAAAGCATTAAAATAATGAAATCTGTCATTTAAAATCCTCCACAAAGGATAACCCAGGCCCCTGTTGACTTCACCCTGAAATCTACCAAAGATTTAAAATAGAAATAACAGCAATCCTATAAAAAAAATGAGTTCAAAGGGAAGACTTCAGTCATGAGGAAGTGAAGAACTTGGAAAATCCTTACCCAAATAAGCAATGGTAAAAATAGAAAAAACTTTATTTAGAAATCTACCATATTTTAGAAATCAACTAAAGGCATACTACAAATTGAGAGATGTTTATTTAAGAACAGTAGGAATTTCTGGAGTTTTAGCCTGAGATTGCTTCCTTCTTTTAACTACATCAATGTAGAAATTCAAGTATGGCAGGGAAAGCTGTGAAAACCAGAAGCTTCCCGGCTAAAAGAGGCTAACAGGAAATGGAGCAGAAAGAAGAACAACCCCACACCCTGAGACATTGTTGAAAACAGAATTAATGTCATTGTCAAATAAATGGAGAAGACCAATGTCCTTGCATATAGCCTGAGGCTGGGGCCACAACACAATGATAGAATAGCCATAATTTTAATATGGAGTGCTATGAAATGAGAGCCATCCAAGGCCTTGAAAAACATTCATATATTTCTGGCAGTCTGGAAAGCTCACACATGTGCAAGCCTGCAGAATCTCAGAAGAGATAGAAGATGGCCCTTGCTATTTATAAGTTGCTTGCTGAATGCAATGGCTTATGCATGTGTAGATGAGATACCACAATGCCCTGCAGAAAGTAAAAGCTGGGGAAGATTTCTAAAGTGCTTCAACACTGAATGAGTTCCAAATAAAACTCAGCTCTCTAGGCAATGGACAGAAGTCTTACTTGTTCAATGTGTTTGAGCACAACCCCCGACCAATCATCAGCTGACTACAAAATTATGTATATCCATGAGTTACATCTAGGAAGCCAGGCTTAAAAATGAAAATGAGGAAAAAAAGAGAATTTGGTGATGGAAGACTCTGGGATAAGTAGGATCGGCAGAATGAGTCCAGTCAAATCATTAAACAAACAAAAAAGCAGCAACAATAAGAATTCTGGAAATGGGGAATCAGAATCTATAATTGCTACAGTATATTATGTAAAGTGTCCAGTTTACATTAAAAAATTTATAAGACATGCAAGGAAACTGGTCTTTATATAGATGTGAATTTTTGACCTGTATACTTTTCTTCTCTTTGAAGAATTCTTTTAATATTTCTTGCAAGGCAGGTCTACTGGTAATAAATTCCTTTAGTTTTTGTTTGAGAAACTCTTTATTACTCGTTCACTTTTGGAAGATAATTTCACTAGATGCTGTGTGTTTTTTTTTTCTTTTAGTATTGGTGTCATCATTTTACAAATTTGAGTGAAGTAGATAAAGCTTAGCTCCTTTTATATTCCTTTATACTTTACTATTATAGGAGTATAATATGTAAGCATTTTCTGTACATAATTTAAAACCACATTGTACAGTGTTACAATAGCTACTTAAACCAATTTCATAAGTTTGCTTATAATGTGTCTTATGTCTTGGCATGGATTTCTTTAGGATTAACCTCTAGGATTCACTAAGCTTCTTCAAATCTGTGTTTTGTTTCCCTTGCTAAATCTATGAAACTTTCAGTCATTATTTCTTCAAATACTTTTTCAGTCATGCCATATTTCTCCTCTACTTCCAGAACTCTTGATGACATAAATGTTAGATCTTTGTTGAGATTTTCTGTTTTCATTTGCTTCAAGTATGTTATTCCTTGAAGAATTTTTGTTAATGGCTGCTTTAAAATCTTTGTCAGATCATTCTATGATCTCTATCATCTCAGCATATTTTTTCACTCAATGTGAGATCTTCCTCATTTTGGTATGACTAGTGAGTTTTGATTAAAACTGAGACCTTCTCTGTATTATGTTGAGACTACTTAACCTTCCTATTTGAACATTTTTGTTTTATGTGGCCTTTTTTTTTTTTTCCTGACACCATTCCAGAAAGGGAAGGATGGTGCTGCCTTCTTACTCTCAGGTAGAGGTAAAGTACCACTCAGCTTACATTAACAACTGAGGGAGGGTGCTCTTCATTACTGCCTGCTGGGAAGGATGGGAGTTCCAGTCCCCATGTGCTCTTCACAGATAACACATAGGAAGGTGGGTGTGGCCTTGTTTATTGCTCAGTGATGGTTGTCATTGTCTTCACTTTCTGCTAGGCCTTCTTTGGCCTCACCTCATCCTGAAATGAGGGCTATATTATTAATGTCAAGTGGAGGTGGAAGTCCAGCCTCTTCATGTGGGCTTGAGTGATACCACTGGCAGGGGTGCTCATTACCAGCCAGCCAAAGGGCATAAAAGCTCCTTACTTGATCTTCTCTGACACCACCCCAGTAGGAGTTTTAGGGCTCCTTGTTACAGTCTCATGACATTGGAAATGTAGGTTTCCCACTCAGGCTTTGCTGACTGGGGTGGAGATTCAGCAATAAATTTGGGTGATTTGTTTCTGTGGTATCTGGCTGGAATAGAGCACTTGCTGTCTAAAAGTTTCCTCTCTTGCTAGGTTTCCCTTTTTTCCGTCCTTTGGCTAAAGAGAGAAAGATTTTGTTGGATTATTTCTGTGTCATGTGTCTGCACCTGTTGGTATTTATGATTTGTTAGTTTCTTCAGCCCCAAGTCTAGAATGTTATGAGGCAAAAACAGAAAATGGAGGCAATTCGCTGTTCTATTGTTACTCAAGTCCTGAGTTCTTTAATCTTTCTTACCCTCTCTACATTTCAGAACTATTTTATGTTTACTGTATTTAAAAATGTCCATAGTTACTAGTCATCCTTGGCAGGGATAAAGGAAAAAGTATGTCTATTCCAGCTTCCTAGAAGTATAAATTTTCCTGGTCTTTTGTTGTTGTTGTTCCTCAGATAAACCAACCTTGTATCTCTTTCATGGATTTCTATCTGATACTTTCTCTAACTAAAACTCTCTTTTCCACATCTTTAGAGGGATGGACTTGTATCACAGCTTCAATGTGACTTTCTTGGATGACCATAATAAATCAAGCAATCTAACTCTATCTTTTACAATGCTAATCTTTACAACATTGCACTGTTTAATTTTATTCATACTAATTAAAATTGTATTTTCTTGATAGGTTTCTCTTTCTATTTTGGTACCTATTTCTTGTCACTAGAATATAAAATTCATGAAAGCAGAAACCTGGTCTATGTTGATAACTACTGTCTCTACATATTTCTAAAACAGTCCCTGGCACAGAGTAAACATTCAACAGAGATTTCTTATATTTGAATGAACGATACAACTGTTTTCATCTTACATTTTCCTGAGTTAGTCTCTCATTATGTTGAAGAAGAAATGTATTTCATCACAACATTGTCCTATTAGAACTCCTCTTTCCCTTTCTTGATAATCCAAAGTTACTGGCAAGCAGGAGCAAAGGCCTGAGTGACAGGCTTATGGCTTTGTGGTTACATCCTGAGGATAATTAACTCTCGTAGGCCAGCTGTGACCCCTGCTGGGAGTCAGCCTGTGCCTAATATGATGACAGAACTGGCCCCAAATGAGGCCACTACACTTGAGGCTCTGTAGTGACTCCTGAGATTTTAATGAACCTACGGCCCTGCCAAATATGAAAACTAAGGCAGAATTTCGGGACCAATTGATTCCCTAGAGAGCCCTGAAAATGATTTGAATTTTAGAGAGCAGATTCTGTGGTCCCTCTTGCCAGTCTGAATGATTCCCGGCAGTGATAATATAGCCTTTGCATTTTTTTTCATATTCCAGTATTTTGCCATGTCTGAGTTCAACAAATAGAAACTTATTATCTCAGTTTTAGGCTTTTCTCACCTTTTAAAATGCAAATACTTCAGGGAAGAGGAACAGCTGGTCAGTCATTTTGATCTGAATGTAATGAGTTTATTAGAGCCAGTCTGGAGATGGAATTCTGATACAATGCATACTATGTATCCCTTAAACATGGCTCTCTTTTGAAGCTTGACAGTACTGGGACATTTCCCTATAGGAGAATTTCTCATACATGTAGCAAGGTGGTAACTCTAACACATGTAGATGGAAGGCATAGCATGGGACATGAGTAACTGGATCTCAGAACAAACTTCCATTGCAGACAACAGTTATTTTTTGAGAGGTGCAGGAACCTTAAATCTTCATCTCATTGGGTTTCACATAATAACTGGCCAATGAGTCCAATGAAAACCTGGATTAAAATCTTATCATTTTAAATTGCAAAGTCCTGTCATTTAAATATCAGATTCACTGCTATAAATAAAATAAGAATAGACACTGCAGTTGAGAATGACAGGGTAAGGGATAAAATTAGATTGCTCAGACAGGGATGGTCACCCAAAAAAGGTGATATTTGAACTAAGATCCAAGGCCATTCCTATGAAGATGTAGGAAGCGAAGAAAATAGCAAATAGAAATCTGTGAGGTAGAAATGACTTGAGTCTGTTAGAAGAAAAAAAGAAAGGATAAGAATATTGAACACAGCACTTTTTAGAGTTGTATGATCTTTAAACTGTATTTTCCAAAAATAGTAAGTGCAAATGAGTATTTGGAGGGATAACTGACAGATAATAATAACAGAGGTGTAAAATCTTGATTATAAGAAGTCCCAATTTGGAGTTTTGTGAATGTCATTGCCAATATGAGTATTTTAAAATTTTGTGCCTAAAAACAATTATTTACTTAAAAATATGCATTTACTTAAATAACTCCTGAACAGAAAATCAGAATGATAGCTGAGGTCAGGAGCCCTATCTATGTTTGGCCTGGAAATTTAAAACAGAGTGTAGGTCTCTGCTTTAACCAATGAAAATGGGTAAACCTAATTTTGTGAAGGAAAAAAAAAATTAAAATACCAATAAAAATAACCTTAATTTAAATAAATTAATTTCCTTTTCCTCACTTTTCAGTCTCATCTCCTTGATAGGCAACCAGCTAAATGTTCTCCATTATCCTCTTAACCTGGAACGGTATCACAGGTACAAACCACAGATGGCTTTCCATATCACAACAGTATAGAAACACTTGCCTCTAAGCCCTTTGATGGGGCACCGAAATGTAACTACATGAGACACTTCAGTTTATGGGGAGGGAGATAAGACAACAATGTGAAAACTTCTCTGTAATTAGCTTAACCAATTGATGGATGGTTGCTGAAGGATTTAAGCATCCTTTTCCATTTGCCAAGTATGGAAGGGGTAATAAACATTTGTCTAAATGCCTGACCGTCTGATGGAGCTTTTCCATCTTAATAAAAATATTGAGGTTCAAAAAATGGCAATTTTTAAAACAGACAAAAACATCCTTTTCCAAACGTTATTATTATAAGATTTATGTTAGGACCCGGAAAATAACACGAGAATAAGGCCCACATTACACTCCCACCTCCTTCTCCATCAGAGAGGCTGGGTAAGTGGGAATCAATCTGGCCTGAGCCTCACGGGACCCAGGCAACCTATGAGCATTAGTACAGGGATGTAATAGCAGGATACACAAGAGACTGTGCAAAGGCACTGCAGGGAGATCCTCCCACTCGGTTGGTATATCTTGGGCTCTATGGTAAGGTACTGGAAGCCTGAGAGTAAAGCCCTGAAACTGAGGATCAGGGATACTGATTCAAAAGTGATGGGCCACAGAGGAGTAGTGAACCCAATTCCAAGCAATTGTTCCTCTTGTGGAGCTTTTACATGATACACTAGATAAGGCATTATGTACAATATAGGAGACAAATTACTATCTTTTCCTCTGTCACCCTACTTTTTCACCATGCCTCCACTTAAGCCATAATGCATTCTGAGAGGTTGCTGGAGTCAGCAGGACTAGAGGGATTACTTCCAATGAAGACATTCAGCCAACACTAAGTCCTAAAACAGCCGAAGTATTTATTGTTCTCCATCCAGCAGGACTTCCATAAAGTATTTAGGTTCCTGAAGAGACAGTACAATAATATAGGATGTATATGCTTAGGTTTGGGGCACATAAAGCAGGGGCCTGAGCTAAATCTGTGATAAGGTCAGTAGGTATCAAAAAGTAAGAGCAACAACACTTGGTAGGATAAAAGACATGGTACTATCTCCTCTTCCTGGGTTTCTGTGAATGGACACAAGAGTCAGGAGACACTTTCTTGTCTTTTGCTCAACAGATGAAGCTTTCAGATGGACTTGTGGATCTATTCTCCAAGCTCCCTACCCTCTCTAGATTCCAGAGGTCAGACTGGCTTAAAGCCACAGCCTTCTAATAAAATATTTGGTCTTTCTGGTGACCAGCCCCATTTGAATCATCTCATGACTTCACATAACTCAGGTGTGATCCAAGAGGTTCAGGAATAACAAAAACATTTATCACTCCAGAAATTCCAAGGATCTAAAGTCTCCCTCCCAGAAACCAGTGACAAAAGTCAATTTCTTTATTACAAAACAAACTGAAAGAAAGAAAAGGGAGCAAAGCCCTAGATCTGCTGATCCAGGACTCACTTCCAGATCTGGGATTATGAGAGGTCCAAATCATTCTTGGCCCAGCTTACAGCTTTGCCAAGAAGTTAAAGATAAAAACAAAACAAAATAAAACAGACAGACAAACAAGAAACCACAAGTAAATATTAGTAGTTTGGAATATTTTGTTCTGGTACCTTTTTACCCATAAGGTCCCATGGCCTTGAATCTGCAAACTTAAGCAGCCATTCTCATTGCATCAGACTTATTTGAAAAACACCATAATATTGTGCTGTTTTTGTTGTTGTTGTTCCCATTATGTTCCTGCATTTAATAAGTGTTTCTTTATATTTTCACAATCATCCTAAAAAGTTAGCATAACAGAGTAGGTAGATAATTATTTGTGGTATTATGTTAATCGTCTAAAATCACACAGATGGTGAATAGCAAACTTGAGCCATAGTATTACTCAAAGTTCAGGATTTGTTTTCTGAAAGGCTTCTGTCTGTGTCTCCTTACCTGTTTCAGGCCAAGTTTAGGTCGACTTTTTTTTTTTTTAACTTTACTCTCCAATCTTTAAAATGGTAATCAATTAACAACGGCACAGACGCAAACCTCAGCCCTGGACATAAAACACACGATCCGGATGTAAAACCGGAACCCAAACAATAAACCCGGTCCGAGGTAAAACCAAGAGATCCCAAACGTGAAACCCGGGCCCAGGCAAAACCGAAGCCTCAGGAGTAAAACACAGGGCCCGGATTCAAACGAGGACCCAGACAGAAACAGGCTTGCAGGCACAAAACTCAAGTCAAACCGGGCAACTCTGGCTGAGCTGCATGGGGAGCCCCACCAGGGACAGGGCCCCGGAGCTGGAACAGCGCCAAGACTCCAGACCCGTGAGCCCCACCCCAGCCCTCAGTCGCTGCTCTGCCAGCGGACGCCACCCACCGCCGCCTGGTAAGTCTCCCGGAGCTGGGGTGTCCGGGACAGAGCTGGGGTCTCAGGCGCCAAACCGGGTTTGAAGAGCTAGAGTATGGGGGAATGGGAGGCGGGGGGCTCATCCCTGAAGCACAGGTCTTAAAACCTGGGGAGCACGAATGGGTTCCAAATCTTGATTCTCGTGGCCTCGGGTCCCTCCTGCCCCGGTGGCAGGACTCATCGCCACACCTGGCGTCTGCTCCTACCTGCTCCAGGAACCCTCAGCCAGCTCGCAGGGGCTCCAGACCGCGTCGCTGCAGACGAAGCCAAGGCCTCTTGGCCCCGGCGCCGCCATCTTGAGCGGCAGCTGCGGAAGTAGTCGGAGCCCCTCGGCGGGAGCACCGCGCAGCCTCTCTGCACCGGGGGCCCGTGGCGGAGGGGACAGGGGCAGGGATCCCTCTGGCCAGGGCGCTGTGGGGTGCTGGCCTTCTCACCCTTGGGGGATTGGCTTTTCTTCCCCAATGTGGATTGTGTGCCCCGTCCCTGTGTCGGAGTTAGTAAAAGGGAGGGCACGCCTTAGGAGGAGGAGTGTTCGGGCAGCGGCGGGCCCTGAGGCGGCTGGAAACTAGAGGAGGCCTCGCGGGGCTCCAACGGTGTATGGAAGAAATAATCTCCAGAGTTCTCTCTGAGAAATGACGCTACTATCATAGTTTTATCAATGAAAACTGTCTTACAGCATGATCCTATTAGGCATCTTTTTCTGAAGGTTCTTAGATTAACCAAACAATATTTTTGATCTGGATTTCTTCCAGTAGGGAACCACTGTTTATTGGTAATAGAGCAACACCCGTGTTATAAGGACCAGCAGAATTTTAGCAGGTGGAGAGCGAGGGTCAGGCTGCCCTTTCACAGCTGTTATCTGCAGCGGGAACACTGTATGTCAACGAATCGGGGACTGGCCCATTTGGGTACTTGCTGTGGGACAGCCTCTGCAGGTAACGCAAGTTCTCCCCGTACATCCTCTCCCTCACGACTGTCCTAGGAAGTAGAGGTGAGCCTGCATGAAAAGTCCTGAGGAAACAGAGATTCCAGGGGTTCGAGTCATTTGCTGAGATCATCCAATTAGCGAGAGATAGATAAAATCTGCACGGGAGTCTTCACCTAAATGCCTCACCTAAAGGTCACTGTGAGAAGCTTCCCTAAGGCTAGAAGTCACCCTCTCCTGCTGGGACACGTGACTTGTGATTCCGTTTTTATGGATCCTGTTCTATTTGGTCTACTTTGAAGTGTTGCCTAATGGACACTTCTCTGTTACTGATGTGTATCATTCCTGTGTACTTGAGATCTTTTAGAAGGTAATACCTGGGGGATTGGAAGATGGAAAGATGGGAATGAAACAGCTGAGAAGAGACAGCTGAGCTGCACTTCCTGCCCCACTGGGAGCTCTTTTGCAAATGAGCTGATAGGTGAAGGTGGAGGGAAGGTCTTCTTTTTCAAGACTCTGCCTCTGGTGGAGGGCAAGTTTGCTCCCCTTTTATCTTACAGATTTTGGTGTGTTCATATTTATTTAGGGAGGAGCTCTTAAGCAAAGCATTCGTCAGATATCTAATTGGGGAAAATATATTGACATCCTTACTCTAAGTCAAGTGATGTATTTGATATCATTTTCTGTAGGATTATTACAAAGCAGAGTGTGCAGAGTGTGTGAAGTCAATTGACACATTATTCTAGCATTGTTTAGTGTTTACATGAAACATGCCAACTATAAGAATAACTCCCTGTTTGAAAACATACTATTTTTTACTTGGCAGTACACTAAGTGTTTTTTGTTCAGATTGCAAAATATATTTATTTTAGTAAATTTGGGAAATACAGAAAGAAAAAATAATAACTGCTTGAAGACCCACAGGTCTTCAATCCGCAAGTGGCTTCTATGACTATTTTGTTGTATTTCTTCCTATGCCTATATATCTATTTTATTTGAATGCAGTTTAGGTCATGATTTTTTTCCCCTGAACATTAGCTCATGGGATAGTCCAATTTTATTTTAGCACTATCCAGAAGCTATTCAGTGTAGTTGTAAAATGCACAGGAGTTAGATTTCAAATATGTTTTTTCTAGAAAGTAATTAACATTCTTATTGAGGAATTAGTGAAGTTAAGAAGAAGAAATTAAACATGTCTCATTCCATCACTTAGACATGAACACTGTTGTTTTTATTTGTTCCTTTATATGTATATACATTCTCTTTCTTTCCATGCATATATGGGTATTTTTGTTCTTTTATGGTATTTTATTATAAGACGATATATCATGGAATAACTTTCTATACCAAATAATTATATCGCTTTTACTTTTTTCTCCTAGAAGCATTTATTTTTAATAACAAAGCAGTGAAAACATCTTTCTTTTCATTTAATAAGAAGTCTAATGGCATAAAAATTATTATTGAAGGAAGAACAGTTTCCTTAGATTTTTGGAGAAAAAATAAGCTAATATAAAATTCCACCGTTCTGGAATTCTTTTTCCCACATATTGTATACATATAAATATTTTTTCTCATAAAAATAGGGCTATAATATATACTGTTTTCTTACCAGCCAAATACTAATAATAAACATACTTAAAATTAAAAATAAAGTAAAATGGGGGCACCTGGGTGGCTCAGTGGGTTAAAGCCTCTGCCTTCGGCTCAGGTCATGATCCCGGTGTCCTGGGATCTAGCCCTACATCGGGCTCTCTGCTCTGTGGGGAGCCTGCTTCCACCTCTCTCTCTATCTGTCTGCCTCTCTGCCTACTTGTGATCACTGTCTGTCAAATAAATAAATAAAAATCTTAAAAAAAAAAAGAATACCCAATTAGTCAACAAACATTCATTAAAAAAAATAATAATAAAGTAAAATGGGATGCAATAATACTCTGAACCTTTCTTATTGCGCTTACAACCTCTGTGATGGTACGTGAAGCATGTAGAACATTTTGCATGGAGCTTGGCACATAATAAACCTTCAATAAACATTGTAATTAGCTATTAACTACTAATAGTTAACAAAAACACATAACAAGTAGTATCTAAAGAAAAATATACTAATATTATTATTGAGGAATTACTGTGCTGATAGGTTCAGGTTCTTTTACCTCTTAAACAGGTAAAGAAATGTGAATATCCTTCTTGTTTGATTTCATAGCTCCTCCATCTTGAAGCACTATGTCCAGAGAAGGAAATCAGAAAAATATGTTTGTTTGTCGGTTTGTTCCCAGACATCAGATTTGCTGAATGAGACAAAAAAACACCTCAAAAACACCTCAGATCAGCTGCATATGAAATCTTCATTTTGGAATTTTTTGAGTCTTGCAGTTTTCAGTTTATGCCCCCACTTCACAGGGACTAATTCCAAATTCCTATGAGCTATACTAAAATCAGACAGTCTTATATTTTTCTTCCAATCACTAGTGCTTTCTCCCCTTGAGATGTTTTGGGATCTGACTACCCAAGTTGGGTTTTTCTCTCTTGTTTAAGGATCATAGAAATTTTTTTCTGTGCCCTACTAGCTATATAAACTTTTTTCTTGAAATACTTAACCTTTTATCTCTGTAAATGTGTTTTTATTGAGCTTTAAAAATATCTTCTAAGAGGTGTTTGACCTGAATCCAGTCCATACAAATTCTTTGAAACAGTTAGCAAATGAATCAGAATACTTATGAATGAGATAGTTCCTTCAGAAAGGCACTAACAACTATTTTAAGTAAAGGATATAAGAAGAAAACATGGACGAATGCTTTTTAACTACAAAGTAATTCTTAATTTGATATAAAACTCTAAACCCCACAAAGCACCAATAAAGTTGAAGATAGGAAGATTGAAAAAAAAGTGTTGTAATGAAAAACACTGTAGGCAAAATCAGATGAGAAAAAATACAACACACAGTACTCAAATAACAAAAAGCTAATTTTCCTATTATATGAAAAACATTCTCAATCAGTAAGTGAAAGACCAATAGAAATGTGGACAAACTATATATTCTATGAAAATAAATATAAGTGATTTTTAATGTATCAAATAATCATAAACATAGCTCATAATAGAGAAATGCAACTATAATAGCTTTGAGATCTCATGCTCAGTCTATTAGATTAGCAAAGATGTAACCAAAAGAAAAAAAAAAGGAAAAAACAGTCATGACATGTTGCACTGGTGAAGGTGTGGGGGAATTCTCCTTGCTTGTGAGCATGAATTGCTACAAACTGTATAAAGAGAAATTTGGCAATAAGCTGTCAAAATTACAAGTATATTTACTCTTTGAGGAAGCAATTCCATTGCTGGGGCTATATGCTGTGGGCACTTGTTATTAATTGCAGTTTGCCTCTAATAGCAAAAATTTGTAACAATTTTAATGTGCATCAAAGGGAAAACAATAATCATGTAGACCTATAAAAGGAAATAGTATGTAGCACTAAAAAAAGGTAAAAAAAAAAAAAAAGTATCTGTACTAATGGAAATGATCTCTAAATTACCTTCTTAATTGAAGAAAGGGAGGTACAGAAGTATTTGAAAAATATTATAGTCCGCTATCTCTATATAATAAGATAGTAACTAGAAGATATTTATTTATATATTTTTTTATATAACTACCTTAGATTTGCATGCCCTATCACTGAAAGGATGCCTAAGAACCTGAGATCATAGGTTTTTGTGGTGAATGGAACTAGTGTTTGACACTTGAGTTCACAGTACTTCTAGTTATATCTTTGATTTTTGACCCATTTTAATCTCTTGCCTACATAAAATGTTTTAATTAAATTTAAAAATAAATAATAATGATATCTATAGTTTTTTTAATTTAGTTAAAAATAATAATCTACTGTATTATTTTGATGACTATTCTGATAAATGAATAAAATACTGGATACAGAGAGAAGTAGGGCAAGCAGAAGAGAACATAAATCAGCCTTTTAAGACAGTCTTTAAAGAGTTAGTAGAAACAAATATTTATCAAAAGGTTATCTAAATTAAAATGAGAATTCCGTTTACCTACCTTCTGCGGAACATAGCTTCCCTGCATACTGAAGAGTCCAGGTTGTCTACACAAAGCATCTGAGGAGACAAGTCCAGGTCTGGTTAGGAGCTGGTGCCTGGATATCTCTGCCAGGTGACCTTGAACAATTTACTGAATTTTCCTAATTTTTCACTTTGGATTTCTAAGGGAAACCTTTCATATGGGGAATTTTAATAGAGAAAAAAATATCACACACAATTTTAAGAAAGAAAACCTCTTCCTCATTTACCTGTTTCTTAAGGGGGATACAGGGGTCATCCATGGGGATAATAGGCTAGAACGCTTTGTAACATTTCAGTTGTTCACTCACTAATCTATTTGTCCATTCCTGGAATCTCTCTTCTTCCCTGGGCTCCTTAGGGCTGGGAAAATAATGCATGTAAGTCCTGGCACAGACACGCAGAGACCTAGAGCTTCTTTCCTTATTCTTCTTATGAGTGGCACAGCAACACCAATGACATTGTCCCTGTCCCATGACATTTTTCATCTCTCAGGTACTGCATGTTGTAGAATCAGTTTCAGCCTCACTTATCATATATAACTAATCAGTTAACTGTTTTCCATTTTTCTTTTTTTTAATTGAGGAATCATTTGGAACATCTGACAAGTATAGTCGTATATATTTAAAAATATTTGCCATTCTTATCGTCATTATTAATGAAGTGAGAGGGCAAAGAAGATACAACCCAGAGCAATATTTTAGGAGCTCTTTGGAGCAGAAAGCTATATTCAAATGGAGGAGTGGATGATAGTGCAGAAGGATAGGCTAGTAGAATTACAAGGGAGAACTGCTCACTTTATCCAGAAAAGTTGGGAACATTGGCAAATTGTATAGCTAGTGAATTGAGTATGGGACCAGCACAAAGTCATGAAAATCCAGTTCTCTCTGCTTCTGGTGATGGTACTGAGGTTCCAACAAAACAAAGGACGAAAAATGTTTTGCGAATTTGATGCAGAGTATGTCATAGCATTTTAGGGGTGTCTGGAATGATGGGTGCTGCCAGTTAGGTTCCTTGGGAAACCCACTTTGAGACGGAGATGGAAAAATTACAGTTCACTGGGGAGTGCACTCAGGAGCACCATTTGCAGGAGGGATGACGCGGGGTGGGGCAGAAGAAGAAGCTGGGCTGTGGTGCAATAGCAACAGAGGACTAAGCAGAGTCTATACGGTCTGGCATTGGCTCCTGAGGAATTATCTGAAATTAGGGCAAAGGTGCCCAGTTTTTATCCACTTTAGTGTTTTACTCTTAACTCCAGATAGTAAGGGAGAATGGTCCTCTAGGAAGGCAGTATGATCTTGGACAAAACTGCTCTCTTTAGCCAAAAGCTAATTATGGCAAAGTACAGACTGGGCTGAGAGCTGTCCACACTAATACTCCCAGCGCTTCGGACCTGGGGAAATGAATGCTTAATTCTGACCATGGGCACCTGGGCAACTACCACAGCATCTAGTACAGAGGGGGGCTGACCAGGTTAAGGATGGGATTACGCTCACCAGCTGCTGCGTCCATCAAAAATTCAGTTCAGGTGAAACACCTTTCTCTAAGAACAGTGTGGGTAGACCCATTGCATCTCTTCTCCGAAGAAGAACATCATGTGACCGCCGTTGAGTCATTCTTACAGTCGTTTCCAAGATTTCTCCAGAATCTGATAGAGGAGGTTTGTGTTTGGCACTGGCATTAACCTATATTCCTGGCGCAGGTCTTCCTCCCCTCAAACACGCACCTGAGGACTCAAATGGCTCACAGTTGGAACTGCCTGCAATCTTACTAGTGATGACAAAATGGAAAGGTTCAAGCCAAGAAAATTTTAAAAAGACATACGGCATGACAGATGATGCCTCACACCAAGAATGCCAAGGGCAAGTTAATCCACCCTTACCTGAGGGCATTCAGATATGAAGAAAAGTGTGTACAAATCACAGCTGAGCCCTTCCCAGTCAGAAGGACCAGAAGCAGGGCTGCCCGGATGTGTAGGTGGAGAAAGTAACTGCTCATAGAGTGATTTTGAGGGCCCAGCAAAGCCGTAAGTTTCCAAAGTACTTACTCCAGATGTAGTTGATTTCCTAAAATTCTATCATGCCTTACTTATGGCTTGATTTTTGTTAAGAATGTTAAGTGTGTTCACAATCATCAGACCTAAAAAGGTAGGGACAGGGGTCATGAGAAATGGGTCCATCCTAATCATACTTGTGACATTCAGTAAGACTATTCTCTTTGGGACTTAGATTCTATGATTTGGTGCTGATGCCTTTGCTTTTTCTTGGTGCATGTGTGCCTCTTAGTTATTGCTCCTTCCAGGCCATCTTCGTCATTATCACCCCCTACTTTGAAAATTCTGTTTTGGTTCCATTGCTGCTGATGGATATCTGACAGCTGTCTTAAATGTGACAAATAAATGTCTTCTATCTTAAATGCGATGAAATTTTTGGATCATGGAAATGGTATACTCAGTTCAGGAAAAGTTCTCTGCCTTTTCTAGGAACCCTTCCATTAGATTTAGTGTGTATGTGTGTGTGTGTTGGGGGAAAGAGGGTAGAATATGTAGATCTCCCTCTGATCCCATTCTCTACAGTCTCTCTGCATATTCCCTTGTAACTCCACCAAGGCAGCTGATCCAGAAACCCTCATGCAGACAGGAGGGCTGGCAGTCTGGGTATTCTGCAGTTTCCCAGTGGGTTGCAGACTGGGCTACATTACAGTCCTTTCAGTTCCCTTTCTTCTTTGCAACTCAGTGTCCCAGCCTACTGACTGGCATGTTTTAATTTGAATAGTTGGTTAAATGAATGGATGAATGGGCAAACAGAATGAAAGAAAGTGAAAGACAATTAGCCAGCTTCCCTGCAGAAAGGAACAGTCCTGGGATTCTAAGGAAAATTATTTACTGAACGGGATTAAGGAAATCAGCAAAGGGTGTTGAAGCCACTAGCGACTTCTAAGAGCAAGAAGCCACTGCCATTCTGCAGGTTGAAGGGGGAGGAGGAGAGCTGCTGGGGAGGGTCTGTGGAGAGAGGTAGAGACAGGTCAGACCCTGTCCACAAAGCAGGGGGGTAGCAAAGGAAGAAGCACCCTGGAGACCTCCTTTTTAACTTGTATTTCTTGCTGGTGCCTCCTACTGGCCAAACCCAACTAGAAGCCAGAGGGATAAGGGCAATACCCAGGATTTAATCTTTAGAGCCCATCTCCCAGAGTCCTAGAGGACAGATAAGGGGATTGTAAATGGGGGATATAAATGGAAAATGGTAGCACAAAGGATACAAGATGATTTTCCATAGAGGGGAAAATGGAAGCAGGCATAATGTCCTAGAAGGAGAAGGAGGATTCACCAAGAGAAGGAGGGAGAAGTATGTGAAGATGCTGGAGACAATGACAATTCCACTTATGTGGGATTGGGAAATGAATAGTGCCTGACACCTTTAAAGAATCTTGGTTCTTTTTCTACCCAAGATTCTCTCAAGTAGTATTCCTTTTTTTGAGAGAGAGAGGGAAAGAGCTAGAACGAGCTGGGGGAGGGGCGGGGGAAAAGGAGTAAGAGAATCTTAAGCAGGTTCAGCATGGAGCCCAGCCCGGGGCTCGATCTCATGATCCTGAGATCATGACCTGAGCAGAAATCAGGAGTCAGACATTCAACCAACTGAGCCACCCAGGCACCCCTCAAGTAGTACTCTTTAGGGTGAGTTGTGTTCTTTAAATAGACAAGCTTAGATAGTGTACATTTTAGAATAAATAATTTAAAGAATTATAATAATCATTTCCTAGCTACTTTATGGTATCAGGTACTGTGCCCAAAGCTTTATATAATGATCTAATTTCATGCTCACAAAATCTATGAGAGCTACTGTATATTATAATCTTTATTTTACAGTTAAAGAAACTGAGCATAATAGTATAGCAACTTGCCCAAAGTTGTATTGCTAGGAAATGAGAGAGAGAGAGAGAGAGGTCGGTGTGACTTCAAAGCCTGTTCTCCTCAGCACCAGTTAACTGTTTTGTCAAGCTGGTTTGTGAGTAGATCATGTGCATGGACTTTTCTTAAACTTGCATTTGAGCTAGAGGATTTGGCTAGGTTTCTTCTTGCTGGCTATTATTGGCTGTTAACAAGTGGTGTTTTAAAGCGCTGTTAGAGGGTCAAGAAGGGAACTTAAGTGATTCACATAACTGTTGAGAAGATCAATATGATGAATCAATTCAAAAAACCAAGTTTGTTGTTTATTGCTCTAAGATGGTGTAGAGGCAGTGGTACACCAGATACTTTTAGGATCTTATGCTGTGTTTGAAGTTAGTTAGAACCTAACCCATACTACAGCTTCAGAACAAGGCCCTATAATAGGTGCCCAGACTGCAGGAAGGGGAAGAAGCTATGAAGGGAACCTAGGTGAGTAAATTTCACTGTTTGCTTGTTATCATCCAGAAGTGTGTCTGTTCCACCATTCAGCTTTCTCTTGCTGCCCACAGGTAACCTCCTTTGTGTTTCCTTTGTATTGCTCTATGCCTTTATGATGGGTATTAAAAGACAAACTAAGGCGTATTAAAATTTTAGGAGTTTATTTAAGCAAAAATCGATTTAAATCAGGCAGCATCCAACCTAGCAGATAGAAGGGAGCTCCAAGGAGCTTTACAAAATGAAAGATTTTTATAGCCGGGAGGGAGGAGGAACAAGGAAATTACACTAGGCAAGGAAACATGTGTTCGTTATTGCAAAGTTACTTTCCTCTAGGGGGATGGCAGGGGTCTATCAGGCAGATTACCTAACTAGTACTGATCCTTTGATTCCAGAAAGACTGGTTGAAAATTCCATTTCTGAAAGAGGCGGAACTATAATTAAGTTAAGTTTGGGTTTGGTGACCCTGGGCTTAGATAAACAACTCCATTTTGGGCCTTTTGTCTTATTCTCAACACAAGACATATCACACTGTGTTCTAAATATTTACCTCGCTTTCTCTGTAATTAGAACATAAGCTTCTTGAAAGCACAGCCTGTGTCTTTTACTATCTTTGAATTTTTAACCCTGGCACCCTATTTTATCTTCAGAAGGCAATCTTTAATTGGATGGTGATGACTGATTATAAAACTTTAAAAAATCGAAATCCCTATTCGGATTTAAGTTATTGACCTTGTATCATTTAAAAGCATAGTTGAATTCCTTCAACTTTCTTTGTGGACTGAATTTTTGTATGTCATATTATCATTTAAATGCAGAGGAGAAACTAGCTATTTTTTAGGAACATTTTGGTGAATACTCTTGTAAAGGAAAGAATCACCTTGGAGTTTTAAGAGAATTCTGATTTCTGTACATCAGGTTTGCTTCAAGCAGTGAGGATCTGTATGTGGCAGGATGGAGAAAAGCTGGGAAGCATAGTTTTGGGGACTGGAATAGAATTTAATATGTATTTTAAAATACAGATTGCATCTTCACATGGTGAAGTCCATGTTGCGATGATGGAAAGCAAATCTGTATTTTTGTAGCCAGGTTTCCACTACAATAATCTTAAAAGCACTATAAAATGGAGATGCCAATAACCATGTGGAAATAACAGAAAGAAAGAAAAATCACACGTAACTTCTCATTTTCTTGATAATGACTTCCTTATTTTTCTGAGTTTATTCCACTTCAACTTGGCTTGAATAATATTAAATATGAATATTTTAGGGGTGAGGGCTTTGTTTTATTTTCTTATTCCCTCCACTATCTCACCAGACAATAGGCGTGAAGTGGTGGAAGGCAGAGGGCTGGTTAGCTGGTTAGTAGAGGAATGGAGTCAGAATTGGGGGGTTAGGTGGTTAGAAAGGAGACCAGTCATAACAACATTCAAGTCCAATGAAACAAGCATGCAACGCTGATAGAAGAAAATATCTGCATCAATTGTTTGTTTGTTTTTGAGTGAAGAGTTTGATACATAAGATAATTAGTCTCTGGTTCATTCACTGAACAAATAATCAGTTACTGAATAATCACTTATTTTGGGTACTGGGAATAGAGAAGTGAACAATACTCAGGCATAGTCTTGTGATATCTACGGTCAGCCTACAAAGGAAGATTCCTCCTTTCTGGTAGGTGTTGAATGTCATTCTATAGCACTGTCTAATTAATTTATTCAGCAACTGTATCTGTGTGTCCTCATACACGACTTTGAAGGCTGAGGTGGGGTAAGAGAAGAGCTGCCACTGGGGTTAGCCCTGAAAGGGAGGGCACATGCACCTGGCCAGGTACCATAGCAGGATTTCCCTAAATCTAAGACATGGCATGGGGACTTCTTGGCAAACACACATACTTCCTGACTAATGTTGTTTGTAGTGTGGTCTGCCTATCTGCTCACATTTGATGGGTGGGGAAACAGAATCACCATCTTCTTATATTATCAAGTCATTGTATTAATATTATGTAGTTCTCTTTGCACACTTATGATTAGTGTATAGTGTTAAATTCTGACCATAAAAATATCTGGCTCATGCACCTTTATCACAGTTCCAGATCTTTTATAAAGACATGAGAAAAACCACAAAATTCCTCTTCCCTATTTTCTCTTGTGGTTAGACCTGCAGTCTCAGTGAAAAGAAAAAATTCTGAAAGGGTATACACCTCAAAGCCTTGAGAATCTGATGTGCTCACAGTGACAAGCTTTAGTTTGCTCTCCTACTTTGAGTACTTAGCTAAACCCACTGCCCTCTTTCCGACGCCTGCCACGGGAACATCCTGCTGAGTAGTTTCTACTCACAGCGTCCACATCCCTCCTCAAGCTCACTGAAAAGCACCTCAGACACTGGAGCTGATCTGGCCCTTTCCTGCCCCTCAGGCCCTGTTCCCAAATTTCTCCAAAGTACAGTTACTCTGAACACAGACTGTAGCTGCTGCCACACCAGCAAGCATTTTCTTCCCAGCTATCAGAGGCTCTAGTCCTGTTTTCTCTCCCGCTGGTGACAAATGTTGCTGTGATAAGACCCTTCTGTTCACTACATTTGACTTTACCTTGACTCTTAAAATATCCATCAACAATTACATTTTTTTTTTTTTTAAATGAGAGTGACTTGATGCCTCATTGTTCTTAAAGGTGGTAACGTTGATGCCTGAGCCAATGGGAACAGAGTAATGGTGCGGAGGAGAGCGTGCAGTTAGAGCTCATTAAAATTATTATGCATCTGAAGCGTTTTTTCATGAGGATGATTGGATAGCTCCAGTTGACAAGGAATTAGTGCAGGGTTCATTTTCTTGCTGTCTTTCTTCTGGCTGTTCCTAGTCTCCTGACATTTCTCCAATAGGATATAATTCCAAAGCTCTTATGTTTGATCATATTTGTTCCCATATATACCCAGTTCTTAAATTCCCCCAGAGAGGTTGATTTGAGTTCAAAGTGAAATATGGATGACTTAACCATATTCCCTATTGCTCTCAAATTAATGCTGCCGGCTGCCGAACACCACGGGGCTTTTCTGGTGGTATCACATAATCGGATTGTATTCTATAGGAAACTATAAGAATCATTGCCTGCAATAGCAACATATTTATATAATGAGAAAACTGAGGCCTCCACATGTTAAAGTATTAGACCAAGGTTATACAGCTACTTCGTGGTATCTCTAGGAAGGTAAGCACTTGAACCGTAATACCGGGGCTTCTCCTATCTCATAGTTCTTTCTCTTCCTTTTGTTTCATATCACTTTAAATTCAAACTGTCACATTCACTCATGACAACAGCAGAGGGAGGGCAAAACATATACTTAGGATTCAACTGAGAAATATTAACTTATGCCTCATGCGACTCACATATGTTGAGTATTTTATTATATGCCTAGCGTGGTGAAATTCAGACCACAGTCTGTCCAGTCACACTGCCTGGCATTGCAGCCTCGCTCCACCAATTACTAACTGTGTAGCCTCGGGCAAGGTGCTCACCTTCCCTGTTTGCTCATCTGTAAAATGGGGATAATAATAATACTTCTCAGGGTGCGTGGGTAACTCAGTGGGTTAAAGTCTCTGCTTTCGGGTCCTGGGTTTGAGCCCCATAGCATGCTCTCTGCTCAGTGGGGAGCCTGCTCCTCCCTCCTCCTCTGCCGCCTCTCTGCCTACTTGTGATAGCTCTGTCAAATAAATAAAATCTTTTTTTAAAAGAGTTTATTTATTTATTTGACAGACAGAGATCATAAGTAGGCAGAGAGGCAGGCAGAGGGAGAAGAAGGGAAGCAGGCTCCCTGTTTCACAGATAGCCCGATGCAGGACTCGATCCCAGGACCCTGGGATCATGAACTGAGCTGAAGACAGAGGCTTTAACCCACTGAGCCACCCAGGTGCCCTTAAATAAATAAAATCTTAAAAAAAATAATAATACTCATGAGTTGTTGCCAGGACTAAGTGAGTTAATCCACAGAAGAGTGAGAACAATGTTTGGCATATGGTAAGAGCTGAATAAGAAATGATTATTATTACTATCTGATAAATACTTTCACATTGAGAAAACTCTAAGTGGAAAAAGTCAGCAGGAACTGAAAATACCACAATTGCATTCAATCTCTATCCTTATTCTGGCAATTATCTGCCTTGTACTCTTCAACTGTTATTTCTCTTTACCTAGATTTGAACCGTGGAATGCACGTTTATCTTGTTTTTTTAAACCTGTTTATAAACTTCAGGACCAGGACTGCTCTCTTATCAAGTGCATGCTCAGAAGATGTGTGGTGAATCACAGACTGTGGCTGGGGAGATGCTAGATCTGTGTGATTTAAGGGCCATAGAACAAAGCTTTGAATATGAAATAGTGTATTCATCTCATTGGGGCATTACCTTTCTATTACAATGTTACTGATCATTCATTCAACAAGTAATTATTTAGTATCTAGCATGTGCTAGGCATTCTTTCACAATGAACAATGCAGATCAAAATCTCTGTCCTTATAGTCCTTATAGTCTAGTAAGGGAAGATAAAACAATAAAATAAGTAAATTAAAGGTGTGCCAAAAAGTGAAAAGTGCTCTGAGAGAAAATAAAGAAGAGATGTGGAGGGTCTTAGAGGAGTTGGGCTTAGCCAGGATGGGAAAGGAGGGCCTCCCTGCAGAGGTGGCAGTCTTGCAAGAAGCCTAGGGAAAAGGCAGTGTAGGGCAAGAGAAGAGAAAGCAAGCAGGCCTGGAGGGAAGAGCTTGGTATGTTCAGAGGTTAGCAATAATCTGAGTGGCTAAAACTCAGCAGGTAGGGGTAAGAGTGGATTGTGCTCTGAGGTACCAAAGGGTACATGGGGCCCAGGTCATGTGGGACTCACAGGACATTGTCAGGCAAGTGGGTTGTTTTGAACAGGTGAGTAATGTGATCTGACTTACATATGACAGAGTCACTCTGGTGGCTATTTTGAAAATATACTATGTTAAGGACTTTGTGAGCAACATCTCGTTTACTTACATAACAGCCCTAAAAGGATTAGTTTTTCTGAGATGAAAACCAAGGTTTACAGAAACTTAGAGTGGCACATCAATGATTCAAAATCAGAAATGCCTACCTCCAAATTCTCTGTTCTTTATCATTAATTTTTACCTCTGTCCTATATTCTGTTAAACCTTAGTCACATTATGGCTATAGAGGACCTTTTACTCTTTATTTTTCAGTAATCTTCTTTTCCTTGTTTCCCTTAGTGTTTGTGAATTACAGAAGATCTGTGTGTTTCCCGCATGCACATACAAACCTGAGGAAAGCCTGTGTAGAACCAGATGTCAGGTCTCCAGGCATATGCGTTAGCCTGACAAACTGACATGAATCACGTGAGCTGATACGAGCTATCCTGAGATTATCTCAAATATGGATGAACATTGAGAGGACAGGCTGAGGCAAAGGGAGGGCTTAGGGACATATCAAATCATCTTCTCTAGCAAGGACATCTCTGATGAGAGTCTCATCTTAAAAATAGGCTGTTCTCCAAAATCAGTTACTTGCTAGTAACTTAGAGGAGACTAGCCCCTAGACAAGGTGTTAGGTGTATGCGCAGGAACAACCTTCTTAATAACACCTCTGTGTTGTAGTGGCCTTCACTATAGCTCCTTTAGTCATCCCTTCTCCTTCACCCCAACAATCTCTTGTCAAGTCAATTGTTGTGCTTTTCAGTTTTCTTTCTTTCTTTTTTTTTTTTTTTTTTTTTTTAAGATGCTTTATTTATTCGTTAGAGAGAGAAAGCAAGAGCATGAACAGGGTGGAGGGTTAGATGGAGAAAGAATCAGACTCCCCACTGAGCAGGGTGCCTGATACCATGCTCAGTCCCAGGATGCTTAGATCATGACCTGAGCCAAAGGTGGACACTTAGTGGACTGAGCTACCCCGGCGCCCCTCAGTATTTTTTTCTAGAAATATATTTGCTATTTTATTTTTATTCTATCTCTAATCTTCTATAGGTGTTATTATTCTTACCTAAACTCATTTAAAAATCACCCATTTTTTGTTTTCTCCCAGCCTCTTCTCCCTTTAATTCCTCCCCTTAATATGTTCCTTACTACAATAGATGATTATCTGTTGCCAACAGGATTAAGAATGAATCCAGTGTTAACATTCTAATCTATGTCTTCTGGGTTATTATACTTCTTACTATATTCTTGTCAAATTTAATTGTTCATTTCATCCCCAATGAAAATGACACTTTTCCACTTTTATGATTTTGTGTGTGCTTTTTTTTCTTTAAAAATCTTCCTACCTCTATCCACTATCTAAATCTTTTTGCAAAACAATACCTCACAACCCCTCTTTCACTGTTTAACTTTAGTTAGAGAAAGCTTATACTGCAGAAAAAAAAAAAATCAGTTGCTAATTTTAACACAACTTATTCCTCATTTGTGGGAAATCTGTTGTGGGTCTGGGCTACTCCTCAGGACATCATCCTTGTGATGGCTCAGTACCTAGGGAAGAACTTGTTGAAATGGCACCTCCATATCAACAAGGGCTTCCACCATTGCCTTGACAGAGAAGACCTCACGTGGGCAATGACATACTCTGGCCTGAAAGTGACACACGTCGCTTCAATCCATAACCCACTGACTAGATCCAGCCACGTGGCTCCACTCAAACAGTTTAGAGTCATCTCAGAAATGAGTCCTCTCATATGTTTAGAAGAAAAGACCAAATATGCATAAACACTAAGCTTCTGTTCAATCCACAGAGGCTTTCTATATCTCTTTAAATGATAATAGTAATAATAGAGTTGCTTGTAAATACATCCTCTACTCACAGGAAGGCAGTACCTTTTAGTTGCATTTAGATGAATCTCAAGGAGGCATATCCAAGATTATTAGGAAGGCCCCACTTTTTTCCTCTCACCCAACCAGATATGCAGTCACATCTGTAGAGATGGCAGTTTCCATTTCTAAATTCCATTCTTATACCTGTTGCCTGGATATGTTCATGGCTTTAGAAACGATTTAGGAAATACAATTAATGCTTGATTTTACAGGGATTCTTGGAGACATTTTGTTAATTAGAGAGCTTTCATATAGTCTTTCCTATGAAAATAAGATTATACTTTTTCCTGTTTTGCCTCAATTATGAATTATGAAAGAGCTTAGCTGTTTATGATATGGTGGAGAAATAGCCTTTCCTAAGATAGAATCCCAAATATTCTCAGAAATAACATAGAAAATGGGAAAGGTACCATAAATAACAACTTGGGAGACAACATTTCTAACTTCAGAGCCCTTTCCTATATGAAATGAACTGAGAAGCAACTTTCTTCTGACTGTTCTAGAAGTTATGCATTTAGTCCAGGTACTCCAGACAGAATTTCTGATGGAAGGTTCCTTGTCCTTGTACCATCTTGTACAGAGATCTGGATAATGGTTTCCAGAGCACAGTGTTTGAGATTTGTATTGGATTTGGGCCGTTAGACCAAAGTTATAACTACTTGTCTTAAACCTCTCTCCAATTAACTAAAAACTATGAATCTTAAAGTCAATTTTGCATTTTGAGAGAAATTTTCCAGCAAAATGTCAACAGGTATAAATAGCAAGTATTTATTCAATAAGGATTCTCCAAGATGCTCTAGAAGGAGTAAATACAGAGTTAGAGATGTAGTCTTAGACTCTTCATTTAATACTAATATGTGTGTCTTCAGTTCTTTCACTTTATTGCATCTCAAAGGAAACAGTGGGCATGGTCTCTGGAATGCAAATAAGATTCCTTTTGTTTACACCATTGGACTTTAAACATTTTGAGATTATGGCTTCTTTATTTTTTTTAACAGACTTATTTATTTATTTGAGAGGGAAGGAGAGCATAAGAGCATGAAAGGGGGAGGCGCAGAGGAAAGAATCCTCAATCAGACTCCCCACTGAGCCTGAGCCCTGTGTAGGGCTTGATCCTATGACCCATGAGATCATGACTTGAACCAAAAACCAAGATTCTGACACTCAACTGACTGAGCCAAACAGGCGCACCAAGATCATGGCTTCTTTAAGAACTGTTAAGATCTTTTTGGATCTTATGGTTCTTCTGAGGAGATGTTATGAATCTCCCAGAAATGTGCAGACAATTTGAATACATTTTTGAGAGATTTATAGCCATAGGAAGCACCAACCAAGGTGCATGGAACTAAGAGTAAAGACATTAACATCCACCAACAGCCAGTTCCAACAATCAGTCTCATGATGATATATACAGAAATAAATATATCCTGCAGATACTATGGTGGGCAAAATGAGGTACTGCTCTTTCCCACACTCCCCCAAAGACCCCAGAGGAATAGACAGTGTCATTCCCAAAAGTGCTCAAATGTGCTTGTGCAGCTTCTCAGAATTAACGCCTACAAGCTATGGACTCAAAGCCATTTCAGTTCATTGATTCAAACTTAACTGCATCAGAAAATCCTCTAATGGGATTAAATTCCCTTGCTCTAGTTATGACTACTGATCTCCTATATCTTTTTTTTTTTCAAACTTGTTTTTCTGCCAATCAGTTTTTGTCTTCTGATGACTTGAAATTTTAGTTCTCAGATCCTCCTAAAGCATTGTTTTGTTTTGTCTCAGTTTGTAAGACTGGGATTTTGCTTCAGTTCTTCTCCAGATGTACAGTCCAGTGGTGAGATTCAGCTAAGTGGTCCTCCAGCAAGGAGGTGCTGGCCAGGATATAATGATACCAACCTGTTTATTGTGCCCTAGACACATGTTGCTGCCTTTCACTTCACTATAACTCTGAAATACCTCTCTCAGCACCCTTGTTTTCAGAATCAAACTCTTTTGCCTCTTAATAACATTCTGCAGTAGCTAGAGTATTTAATCCCAAGAATTTTTCCTGAGATTAACTCACCAAAATTAGTTTGGCTCTACTGTATTCTTTTATAATCTCTGTACCCCTAGATCATAACACTTGATGTGTCATATTAAATGACCTCTGTCATTCTTCTAGATGACGACCTCCTATGTGCATGAATCATGACTTATTCCTCCTTCTGTCACCTGCACGTATTATGATACTGTGCACTTCTAGGTGCATTTGGGTGTTTAGAACAGAACAGTGCAACAGGCCTCTGGACACCTCTAGACATTGGTTTCCTGTACTCCCAGATTTGGCTCTCTATCCACCAGGATATGCTCCTTGATGGTGATGCCCCCATTGGTGACAGAGATATTATGATCCCTTATACACTGTGTCTTTTGTGGTCGGCACTTCCTTCAGAGAACATCTTTATAACTTGCAAAGTTACCTCAGTCATGAATAATTGAAAGTGGCTGCCTTGAGTATATGATGGAAAAGTCTCAGAAGAAAGAAGAGTTGAGATTTGTCAGTAATATCACCTGGGGGCTCTAAAGTGTAAACCAACAAGCCACATGCCAATATTAATCTTCCCAGAAAGTGAGAGAGTTTTATGATAATCCCAACACTGTTTTCTGTTCATTGTGTTTTGCTGCGGCGAATAGCGCAAACTATCCTATGTGAAAATTGTCTTCAGGGAGGACATCGGTGAAACACTGTTAGTGCTCGCAGAACCAAAGGAAGGATGTGGTGAAGCCACAGGTGAGGGGGGACCTGCAGATTTCCACTGTTTGTTATCTTCTCACAAGTACTGAGCTTATCTCCATAAACCTTAACCATCACCTGGAAGGATTGGGGCCAGACAGAGCTATGCCTGCACTGCACAATTCTAGGAGGTACCATTCACAAAGATGGTAGTTAGAAAATAACAAAGTATGGGGCACCTGGGTGGCTCAGTGGGTTAAGCCTCTGCTTCGGCTCAGGTCATCATCACAGGGTCCTGGGATCGAGCCCCACATCGGGCTCTCTGCCAGGCAGGGACCTGCTTCCCTTCCTCTCTCTCTGCCTGTCTCTCTGACTACTTGTGATCTCTCTCTCTGTCAAATAAATAAATAAATAATCACAAAAAAAAGAAAGAAAGAAAGAAAGAAAATAACAAGGTGTTCCCAAGTAGCTGCTTTAATTAGTTACCCACTAGAGCCAAGTGGAGGTGGGGGAATTTGGTATAGTAAGGACATTTTAAATTTCACTGGAAGCTTGAGTAGTTTGCCCAATATATTTACAAAGCCAGGTCATGCAATGGTCACCTAAAATCAATGCCTAAAACTCTAGCAATTCCATATCAAAAAAATAAAAAAGGAGAATCGTAGTCCTTGAGAGGGAAGAGGAGAAGAGAGGAGAGGAAAGGAAAAAGGAAAAGGGAAAGGGAAAAGGGAAAGGAAGGGAAGGGAAGGGAAAGGACGAGGAAGGGAAAGGAAAGGAAGGGAGGGAGAAAGGGAAGGAGTGAGGGAGAAAGAAAGACTGGAGAAAAGAAGGAAAGAAAGTTTTTCCAAGTAATGACACTGGACAACATAATTGTTAATTTCCTCTCAAGAAAGTTGACTTAGTAAGTCTAGAGAACTCTTTTCCAGCATCTGAGTCCCGTGTGCCAATAAGCATCTCTCACCATGAAAGGAATTCTTGCCCTCACTCCTGCAGATATCACAAACTGATTTTATATATAGCGAGGAACACAAACAAGGAGAGAATGTCTCCCATCTCTTAAGACCTGGACTGTCATCAGTGCTCCAGGAGCCACAGTGGATGTTTGTGATAAAGCTGCACGGAAACCTCCTGGCAGGTTTGGGGTATTGAAGAACACAGTGATGTATGGACAAGGGGAGATCAGCTCCTGTTAGAAGATTGGCTTTCCTCAAACCATCAAGTGTTAGAATATGGCATTTACCTCTCAGCCTTGGCAAGAGTGGAATTTCTCAATCAGAACATGGCAGTCATACAAGGGTTAGTGGGTGATGATTTTGAGTGGTGTGGCCATTAATAATCTAAACAGTGGCTCATAAGGCCTGGGTGTCTGGGTCAGCCTGGATCTTCAGGTACAGCAGATGCTGATGAGCTGGGATGGCACAGGGACCTTTGGTCCTTACGTAGGTTCGGGCTCTGACACTGAGGAAGAGAAAAGAGGTGATCAATCTAGTAGGTCTGCCTTTACGGACGGCCTGTCTTTAGCTGTTTCCTAGGACTCCTCTTCAGTAGATGCTTTGTGAGTGCCTATTCTAGGATAGATTGAGGCAAGGCTTTGGGATACAGAGTGAGAAAGGTAGTTAAGGTCCCTACCTTTATGACTTTATCAGCTTTATATTGGTTTATTTGTTGCTTACAATTAGCAGACTGTAAACAACTACCCTTTTTGAAATGTTTTGTTTTCTAAAACTTAATTTTATTCCTTATGATTTTCTGCATAGCATTTTTCACACTTTGAAATAAGTAGGCAAGTGACTATGTATGAAGTGCCTGGTATAGCCTGTACTTCCTATGGGCAAGCCCGGAATCTGTTTTGTATCCCCAAGGCCAGTACATACAAGTTCACTTCTTTAGGTAAATGAGGAAGTATTTCATTTGAGTCTCTAATTAAAGCTCAACCCTCCCCCATACAGAATGTAATGCAGTTGGGTCTAAAAGCACAAAGTCTGGGAGAAGAGTGCCCAGATTTGAATTCTGAATGACTCACAGCATCTGTCTAACTCTTTGGTGCCTCAGCTTTCTCATTTGTAAAAAAGAATAAAAGTAGTGCCTACTTCATTAGCCATTTCCAACAAGTTAGTTAGTTCATACGTGGAAAGAACTTGAAAGAGTGGATGGCACCTAGTCAGGCCCATATAAGTGATTGCTACTAATATTGTATTATTATTATTTGCTTGACATCCCTTTTCTTACAGAAGCTGAAACACAGGACTTAAGATGCATGTTATCTATACATTTAATATTTTTTTTCAGAGAAGTCTGTTTCAAATAACCTGTTCTCTTATCTCCTTAAATGGATAACATTTTATGTGTGCCAGTATATGGTTGAGAAAATGTGGCAATGGTAACCATGTGATGTAGCAACAGTGCCTTCCTCTTCTAGACTGGATGGCCTTTTCTGTACAAATATTGACCAACTTCTGACTATATGAGTATCTTCAAACCATATTTTTTTGGAAACAGTAGGGGAGTTATAACAAAAATAACAAGTCACTAATGGTGGTTTTACACATAATTTCTGATAGTCAGGAACTGACCATCAGAGTTACCGTAACTATAGCCAAATAATTCTCTCCATTTTGTGGATAGAGACAATGAAGCACTTGAGGGGTCATCACAGAGGTAATCAATTCTTGAAATCCTGTTGTTTTCTGCAACATCAAAAAGTGTCTATACTTCGTTTTAAAAAGTCCAAACTGCAGAGAACTGAAAACATGGCCATAGGAAAAACAGATTATTACTATGGTCTTGCTCCAAATCACATCAAAATGAATTTAATTGCAGTCTCCAACAATCAGATTTCATTTGGCACAGAAGTGGTCCTGTCACTTTTGTGATTTTAACAAACACTAATTACGATTTTGTAGATAGTGAATGATAATGGAAAGTTGTAATGTTTCATTGTTTTATTAAATATATTATGAAATTCTCTGTTTAAATGTCTAGCTCTATTTCTGCAATCCTGGAAAAAGGTTCAGATTTTATATTTCAGCTCCCCATCCCACAAAAATGGTAGAATACATCCTTGGGGCCGGCCGACATGTACCTAGAGAAATGCAAATTAGAATTTAGATATAAGGTGTTCCAGCCAACTTTCTACCTGAGCCTTTTCTAATCCATACTAATATTTTCAGATTATTCAAGTGCTTAAAACACTTTAAAAGCTTATCCTTATATTGAACTTATTGTATGCTGGGCAATATTCTGAGGCCTGTACATATATTATTCCATTTAACCACATGATCCTCATGATGCCCCTATGAAGTAGATATTGGTATTACTAGTATTTGGTGCATAAAGAAAGAGAGACACAGAACAGTTAAGTAACATTGCTAAAGTCACACAGCTCCTAAGTGGCAGAGCTCAGAAACAGACTCTGGCCAGCTAGCTTCAGAGTCTGTGTTTTATAACCGTGCTTTACTACTTCTTAAAATGAAGATCAACATAATCATCAACTATATTCTGATAATCATTTTTAGCATATTTTACTTTAGGAAAGTATTTTTAAAAGTTAAATTGAGCCAGCTTTCAAATAAGCTCTAAATTGGATTTTTTTGGTTGACAAGCTTATGTTTCTGGAATGGCTCAGGTAAATTCAGTTTACTGCCCCTTATTGTTATTTTCCCAGCCTCAGTCATCTCTCCTTATTCATAAAATTTGCCTTCATTTTCCCCCAAGATTTTCTTAAGCTTCTCGCCTTTGCTAAAATCTCCTGGTATAGATTTCAGAACTATGAGTTAATTTCAACATTAGCCTACAACCTAAATGATAAATTCAGGGGTGCATGTGATTCTGTTCCAACATAGCACAGCAAGAGACTTCTCTGTTCGGAAAAAGGAAAGGTGACATAATCTGGTATTCTTTGGGAATGCTTCCTGGAGGAATCCAGATGCACACAGAGGCCTGAAAATTGGATAGGATCTAGATTCTGGATGAGTGAGAAAGGGTGCTATATATAGAGGACAGATTCAAGGTCGTAGTCCGTTCTTTGTAGACACTGAGATGACCACTGGACTGCTGGAGCTGATGACCACTGTTGAAAAGCAGTGGATAACTCTAGCCTATAATTTTCCCTCTCTTCTCTAATCTACTGTTTCTCTCCACAACACAATCTAGAATTTTATAATGCATGTTTTACAGTTACCTTGCATTTTAGCACCAACAATACTGTTAACTTCTGCCATGGCCTAGTTTTCAAAATTAAAAATAAATAAATTCTGGGTCGTAGAGTTAAAGGTCTTTCATACACTGAGCCAAGCAATATGGTACTACCTTTGAATTTGCTGTGGACACGGGCAGTGGTAGTGGTAAATCCATGCTTGGCACGTATTAGCTATCAAAGCTCACGTCTCTGAATTCTGAGATAAATGGATGACTATAGTATGTAGAGGCTAACAAAGTGTAGAATGCATACTAGGGAATTCTCGGTTTCCTGTAGTCCACAGAGGTCTTGAATCATCTTGAAGATGGATCTACATGCCTGATTATTTTCTGAAACATTCCCATGGTATGTGGGTGTTTCTGGTAGTCTGTGCTTCTCCATATAGTCCCTGGATTTGGACTGGGGTCTTTTAAATACTCTGGGTACTGAGAGTAAAGGAATTTGACAGCTTAATTCATTGTAATAATTTATGTGTTTAATCTTTCTTTTTAAATGAGCCCCGAGGTTCTGCAACTGGTGTATACAGTATTTATAAATACGATTAATATGGTGTCCACTTTCTGGAGTGGGATCAAACAAAACAAGGAAAAAAAAAAAAACACCGAGTCAAACAAAAGCAGCCGGCTGGACTCTGTTTATGAGTAATGGGGGCTTTGTTGCTTTCATTCATCCTGGAGTCAGAAAATCATGAAAACTCAGCTGGCCCAGATCTGCACTTTTAGATAGGTGAATGTCTGTCCAAAAGGAATAGTCTAGAGTTCTAGCCATTCAGGTGTGATAAACTCTTAGAGCAGACACACCTTCAGATATCAAGGGTATTTCGTACTCTATACATGTGTGGAATTGAGGTAGTACTGAGGTAGATGAATGTAAGTATGCATTGTGTCATCATCCTTTCTTTGAAATGCTTAAAATTTAGAATTTGAGGTGTGGTAAGAACAGAGTGTATACTTCCATATATCCACCTAAACCAACAGGATGAAGTAGCAAAATCAGTTGCTCCCAAAATGACTGGTAAAGTAATTTCTCATAATGACTTTAATGAAAGGGCTGTTGAATCATGACCTGTAGAAGGAAGCCAACACCAGGTGATGGAGAACTGCCATCAAATCTGTTTCACTGCAGTGTAAATAAAACCCTAGACTGTGTGACACCACAATGCCCTCATGGAGAGGCATCTTTTGGCCTGAACCAGAAGCATCTATTTCAAAATTATCTCATTCTACACAAGCTGAGTTCGCAGCCTCTTAAAGTATACAAGGATCATTGTAGAGGAAAAGAGTATGGAAAGAGCAGAGTGAGGAAGGAAAGGGGTTAGTGATGAGAGCTGGGAAAATCGCACTTTTCATCTCCCATCAATCTGATTTCCTCCAACATCTGGTCATCTTCAAGGGGAAGGAAAACTTCATAAAAAGCCTTGAAGTATGTGCAATCAAATGTCAACATGCAGCTAATGCTTCACAAAGCGTATTTAGTAGATAAAAAGAAAAATTTTAATGCCATCATGGATAACCATGAAAAATACATTCATAGCCTTGCAAAAATATAGTTAGACAAACAGATAAAAAATTTTGAGCAAGTTACACTAACTTGTTAAGCAGATAGACCTAAGTGTAAGCATTTAGTTGATAGTCACCGTTTCAGAAATAAGGAACATCTAGGACTAACAGTTGAATCTTTTAGAGTGAGGATATAGATTAAGTACCACCTATAAATGTAAATCTTGAGGGGATATAATGAATGACCAATAAATACCTAAAACTCTAGTTATAAGGTAAATAGTCCTTTTTCTTTTTCTTTTCTTTTCTTTTTTTTCCCTGAGCAGTGAGCTTTCTATTATACCACAATGGTGAGCTAAGAAGATCTACAGGGGGAGTTTAATGAAATAAGAATAATTTGACCTGAGAGTGGCCAGGATTCATCAGGGACAGTCAGTCATGACCTTTAGAATTGTAAAGAAATGGCCCTCTATTACAGTAAGAAAACTTTGGCCAGCTGGAAGGAGGTAGTTGCTGGGAACGAGAATCTGCAATAAACATATGCCACAGGAATACATTTTACATATAGAACTGATTGTCCAATCACCTGTCCAGAATAATTAAATCTAATCTTGCCTACAAACGAGGTGAAGAACTGGTTGAACTTCCAAGGTCCTACCCAGTTCTGTGAGATTGGAGCTGGAAAGAATGAAAACATATGACCCTCATGAAAATCCCTTTTTTTTTTTTTTTCTACTTTTTACTGCTGATGGGATCCTGGAGAACTAGGACACATATTCGAACCGAAGTCATGCGGATGACATTTCTTTTTTTTTTTTTTTTTTAAGATTTTATTTATTTATTTGACAGACAGAGATCATAAGTAGGCAGAGAGACAGGAGAGGAGGAAGCAGGCTCCCTGTGAAGCAGAGAGCCCGATGTGGGGCTCGATCCCAGGACACTGGGATCATGACCTGAGCCGAAGGCAGAGGCTTTAACCCACTGAGCCAACCAGGCGCCCCGTGGATGACATTTCTATAGAAGTTTTCTCCTTCTCAAAGAATCAGAGATGCAAGCACTGGAACAGACCTATTACTCCCTTCTCCTGTTCCCCCAGAGACCTTTGCAGAATTGCTCCCAAAGTACTTTCCTGCTCCGTCCAGTCAAGTTGTAAATAAACCAAGAAACGTCTGTTTTGTAATCTAATAGCTCTTCTATTTGAGTATTTTCCTCAAAACAAATCCATTGTAAAAGAAAACCATCCTCTTCTCAGTGTCCCCTGAATTGCTCCCTAACTTCCTCTGCCTCAGTGGCCAGGGCTACCAAAGAAAGCGAATCATGTTGACAGTATTGTCAGCCATCTTGTTCACGAATGTATTATCTATTTTGATTTTTCAGCCATCCTCTCTAGGTGGCTTCTTTGGCACCATTTCTCTGAGGCATTTGGATTCCTCCAACATGACCAATGCCACATGGTAACCCTGGGCGGCACCCTGGGTGGATTAAGGGAGGTGTGAGAGAAAAGGTACTACACATGGCGTCCGCTGATTCTCAGTTTTCAGGCAGAGGACACACTATAGACTCTGCCTTGCCCGCTCCCACCCGGACTACTGCTGTTGCTGAGAAACCTGAGTCTCTCTAAATAAATATTTTGTAATAAGTAAGAGAAAAAATCAGTCTTATTAATTTCTTTGTGCTCAGACGAACCTAGCTGATCATTACAGCCTGTGTGCTGTGTATATGTGTGTGTGTGGAGCTATAGTTATATATAGTTATATATTTTGTTTCTTACTAAAGGAACGGTTGAATAGAACTATCTGGTTTAAAGGATGAGCCTGACTGATTACTGTAATTCATAGGGCCTTAATTAGCTGCACAAACCATTAGCTACAATTAGACTATTATAAAACACTTGATGCGCTATGTCAACCACGGGGCCTCATTTATTCTTGTGGCAGGGATCAGGAGGGGGGAGGGCAGGCACACTATACCGCCAAGCATGCTAATAAAGAATGATTTTTGATTTAAGATGTTGCCGATAGTGCCTCAAAATTAATCTCAATAGCTGTCTAATTTGTGTCGGTGGATGGTATATTTATTGTAAAATGACACCAAAGCTAAATGAGTTACCTGAAGCAGGAGTGTTAATGTCAGTGCCGGGAGACTCGACTCCATATGCTAGGATACTGTGAGAGGCTGGTGCCGAGTGCTCCCAGCGGACCACTTGGCCTCATCTGTCTCAGAAAGCTCAGCAACCTGACTTCCACTTTATGATCCTTAAATAATAATAATAAAAGAGAAAGAGGGTGAAATGGACAGACAGTGTCTAGAACAGGAAGAGACAAAGAGAGGTGAGAAAAGGAGAGAGAGAAAAAAAAAAAAAAAACCTGGCAGAGAGGCATTGTTACAGCACGAGTTTCCTAGGGTGAGGTTTAGCTCTAGATAATTATGGAAATGAAGAAGATAGCAGAGCCCAAGGTGTCCTTCAGGAGGTTTTCCATTAAAGAAGAAGGAATGAAAGGCCATGCTCATGCTCGTGGGTAATAGTCTCCCAGGAGGCAGAAGTGGAGCAGGAAACATCCTCTTCCTCTCGAAGACTATCTGATGGTAATAATTCACATTTACAAGGGCTTTGACGCTTCACACCTCATTCGTGTTCATTAGAGCTGCCCAACAAGTGCAGAGTCAGTTGTGTTGAGGAAGCTTTGCTTCTGGGGACAGAAGGGGGTGGGCACAGCCACAGTCACATGGGCAGCTACAAACAGCAGTGGGACTAGAATTCAGATTTCTGAAGTTGGTGCCCTATGTAGAATATTCCCAAGGTAGTTCCCAAACCCGGCAAATCTTCAGAATTCTTAAAAAAAATACACAAATAAAAACTTTTCTCAGCCTTCCTCAGACTTTCTGGGTTAGAAACTGGAAGCAGCGGTGAAGCTGAGGAATTTTTATTTCCAGAAATTCCCCCACAAAATTCTGATGATCAGATTCAGAAACCACTGCCTAGACCAGTGTTTTTTGTTTGTTTTTTTGTGTTTTTTTTTTAAAGATTATTTATTTATTTATTTGACAGAGATTACAAGTAGGCATAGAGAGAGTGGGAGAAGCAGGCTCCTTGCTGAGCAGAGAGCCCATTGTGGGGCTTGATCCCAGGACCCTGAGATCATGACTTGAGCGGTTCTGGGGTCATGACCTGAGCCGAAGGCAGAGGCTTAACCCACTGAGCCACCCAGGGGCCCCTAGACCAGTGGTTCTTAAACACAGGCATGTCTCAGATTGAATCTGGTGCTGTACCCCACACCAAACATTTCCAATTCAGAGATTTGGGGGGTCTGAAAATTTTATATTTCAAGTAAGTTTCCAGGTAATGCTCAAGGGGCTGGTCTGAGGGCCCGATTTCAAGATGATTCTCAACACTGTCTGCATGTTAGATCATCTAGCAATCTTAAAAATCTAATGCTAAACTTGTTTCTATTCAATTAAGTAAGAAAATGGGGTAGAACTTAGGTATCTGTGTTTTATAAAGCTCTCCACTGGATTCCAGTGTATAGCCAGGCTGAGAACTGCCTTTGTACTAAACCATCTTTAGTTAATACAATTCAGTTAGCATCTGTTATGGGCAAGACATGTATTGATGTTTTCTACATAATGACCCACATTATAAATTACTCCTTAACTTTAGTTATAGGGATTTAAAAAGTTTTGCTGGTTAATAAATATACTTTCTTTTGGCAGAAAATAAAAATGATAGAACTCAAAATGCCAGCCTCAGCTCCTGAATTGGCCGTTTTGGCAAAAAAAATTAGTATTTTTCCCCCATCATTTGGCCAGTGGGACACTTGAATCAGAATATCCTCTGGAAATTTCGAAATGCAGATTAATAGGCTATGTCTCAAAATATGTGAATCAGAATTTGTCACGTGTGGGCCCCCAAAGTCTGCATTTTTGAGGAGCACGTGGCTGGTTTAAATACCAAATGCTGCAATTTGAACTCAAATTCTTAAATCTCTTTTTGTATCTTAGAGGTCCTTTTTTAAAAAAGTCAAGTTTATCTTTATACCTTTATTATCATAAACAATGAATTTTGGAACACTGAAAAAAAAATAATATTTAAAAAAATAAATAAAAATAAAAAATATATACCTTTATTATCTAAGGTATCCACAGATATGTTCTTTTTCTGTTGATCATGAACCTTAAGTAATTCAGACTGGAGTTCTTTATTGCCATATGAGTATTCATTGGCTCTGAGATCTGGCTAACTGCTGTAACAAAGAAACACCCAAATGTATAATAGTCCAAACACAATAAGGATTATTTCATGCTGTCTTTACAGTTCAAGCAGGTATTGCTAGTCAGTGTGGCGTTTTCCTCCATTGATGATTGAATAACCAAGGCTCATTATTGCTTGTAGTACCATCCCATAGGGCTTCAGTATTGTTTTTCTCTAGTCTGAGGGGGAGTAAGAAAGGGAGTATGAAAGGATCATACCCACTTACAACCCTTGGCCTGGAATTTGCACCAACACTTCTGTTCATATTCCATAAGCTAGAACTTAATCACATACCATATTCAACTATAGCAGGGGCCAGGAAAGGTTATATCACACTGGGTCTAAGAAGATAAGAAAATAGATTTTTGATGAGCAGCTTTCACTTATGGCCACAGTCAGCCTCTTTGAAGACATCATAAGCAGTTGGAGAGAATAAGGCAAATACACCAAAAGAGACTGAGTCAAAAGGAGGAGATAAAAAGAATTAATTCAGACAGACTGTTTTGACTTTAGAAAGTTATGCCTAGGGGTGCCTAGGTGGCTCAGTCAGATAAGTATCTGACTGTTGATTTCGGTTCAGGTCATGATCTCAGGGTAGTGAGATGGAGCCTTGCAGCCTGCTCAAGATTCCTTCTGCCTGCCCTCCCACCTGCCCTGCTCGTGCTCACTCTCTCTCTATCTCTCTTTAAAAAAATAAATAAATAAATAAAATAATAATAATAATAAAAGTTATGCTTAAAGTTAGATTTACCTTTGAACTTCACAGTCACTTGAACCATATTCCTTTCTTTTTAATGTAAGCTAGGTTACTTTAATGTTTTAAAAGATGTTATTTATTTATTTGAGAGAAGAAAGAAAGTGTGTATGAGTACAAGCTGGGGGAGGGGCAGAGAGGGAGAAGCACACTCCTTGCTGAGCAGGGAGCCCATGAGGGGCTTGATCCCAGGACCCTGACATCATGACCTGATCTGAAGGCAGACACTCAAACACCTAGGCACCCCAACAAGGTTACTTTTCTGTCACTAAAACGATATCTGATAAAGTAGGAGAAGGGTATATTTAATTTTCTGGGGAGATGACACAGAATAAGTGTCAATGATATAAAATTATAGTCATTCTTTAAAATTTTCTTTTCTGTCAGTCTGGTCATAATGATGGTGTATGCTCATTATGGCAAGACTGTTAACTAAATAGCCAAATCTCTTAGAAATCTGTGTGATATAAAGTCAAAAGTTCCTCTGCCTTTGGTGAGGCCAGAGAAGATATGCCCCAAAGCCAAGAAGCAGATATCCTGAATCTCTTAGGATCTCACAGGCAATTCTGGTCACAGCACTCAAAATAAATGCAGTAGAACTAGAGAGTTTCAAGAAGTGGACATGGAGACCATTAAGGGGAGTTTGAGGGAATCATTGCTTGATAAAAACTGAGATATGTAAGGAATGCTTAGATAGGAAAGAGAGAGACATGGAGAAGGACAGGATGTTTGGAAACCATAAAGTGATTAAGGGGATGCTTAGCAGTTCACTTACAATTCAGAAATACTTAATGGATAATACCATGTGCTGGGCACCAGGCCAGGTGTTGGAAGGTACAATGGTGACTCTTCCACAGGTCCTAGCTTCAGAAGCCTCCCTTTTCCTAGGGAAGATGTTATGATGTACCAGAGCACAGAGTTTGATGTTTTTTTCAGACATTTGGAGGTAACTTTTAAAATCTAGCTCTACCTGCATTGGTTAGCAAACTTAAGAAGTTATATAACTGCCATGAAAAGAAACTTTTTTTTTTCATCTGTAAAAGTGGGGATAAAAGTAAATATGTCATATGACACATGCCTCAGTGTTACGAATGCTGATCCTTACAAGAGGATTAAATTCTATTATAATTAAGGCAGTAACCCTTGAAGCTTGAGGTTTAAAGTTGATATAATCTTATTAAACAAAGAGATAAACTGATGAGATGTGGTATTCAAAATGACAGATGAGAGGGCAGGGAATAGATCAGCATTGCATTTCACATTATACAAATTGATGGATTCTTAAGAAAAACAATGTGTCTTGTCCTATCAGAATACTTTAATGATATTGCTTCATAAAAGACATTTTTGGGAACAATTGTCAATTAGAGTCACAAAAAGAAATTTAGATTTTAATAGTGTGTTGTTAAACACATTTTTAAATTTATTAAACTATATCCTGATCCCCTCGTCTCTCAACTTAAAAAAAAAAAAAGGCTCTGATAGAGATAAACGTGGACTGGCCCCTCTGATGTCTATATACATATATATTTTTAAAGATTTTATTTATTTGTCAGAGAGAGTGAGCACAAGTGGGGGAAACAGCAGACAAAGGGAGAAGCAGGCTACCTGCCAAGCAGGAAGGCTGATGTGGGACTCGATCCCAGGACCCTGGGATCATGACCTGAGCTACAGGCAGATGCTTAACCGACTGAGCCACCCAGTTGTCCCTCCTCTGATGTCTATTAATATCCAGTGAAGACTGGATCTATTTCTTTTAATCCAGTCCACTTAATATTTTGGGCATAATCTGCCTTATTCCAACATTCTCTCTGAATATTTTGTTTTATATCATATAATAAGCAGACTATATTTATATAAAATAGAATATGTATGGAATATATATTATATTTTAACCTTTGTTTAATCTACATACCCAACAGTGGCAAAAATCATCACTGGAGATCCAATTCTGGGTTGGCACATTGGCCTACTTTTGAAGGATCTCTATGCTGGGAAATAGTGGGACAGCTCTTCGTGCATCTGCTAGAGACAGTTTTCATGAAAAGATTCCAAAGCAGTGAATTAAGGGAATAAAGTTAAAAGAAATATGATACATTTAATCACCTTAATCATTTTTAATGGATGGGTATGAGTTTGAGACACAGAAATGCTGCTAGAATGGGACTGGAAAGTAACTTTGAGGAGATAATCCAAAGATATCAAAACTGGAAAAGACTTTAGAAGTTATCTGGTCTGCTACCCTATTTCAGAACTGAGTAAACTAAGCCCTAGAGAGAATACCGAGTGGCTCTAAGGCTATTTCCTCAGTGGCAAAACAACACAGTAAGTTAACACTGAAGTCTTGATAATCTGCAGTGGGAGAGTGACTTAGATATGATACCTCAGTTTATCTCATCTAGTAGAAGACATTTCTAGATGTCCTGTCTGTTGTACTGACCAATTTTCATATATGTCACTGAAGCTTAGTGATTCTTACATGAATCTAAACAAATATGTGTAAATCATAATTTATAAAAAACAAAGGGTAATTTTTGTTTGTTTTACAAATTGACACATGACAAAATTTTTTAAAAAGTAACAAACTCTGAGGTGCCTGGGTGGCTCATTCAGTTAAGCCGCTGCCTTTGGCTCAGGTCCTGATTCCAGGGGTCTGGGATCAAGCCCCTAGTCAGCCTCTCTGCTCAGTGGTGAGGCTGCTTCTCCTTCTCCCTCTGCCTGCTGTGCTTTCTCTCTGTGTCAAATAAATAAATAAAATCTTTAAAAAAAAATAGCAAACTCATCTCATATATGCAGAAAATTTAGTCACATAAGAATTTTTAGCAATGTAGTAATTCTGTAAAATTTAGATAGTCTCTGGAATGTAGGAAGCAATTTATATTCCGTGAGGCAAACAAGAAGAAACCCTGATATAAAATTGTCACTCTCTTGCTAATCTTTCATGTATGAAAGTCACCATACTTAAAGAAATCCCAATTCTATAGTATTTCCTTTCTCCTCTAACCTCCCAAATGAAAAAGAAAAAAAAAAAAAAAACCACTAAACAAGATAGTGGAGCGTGTCAAATCAGCCTTAATTTTTGGCCTCTGCTCAGACACGATGGCACCACTCTATAATTACAACTAAGACATAATCCCAACTTCAAGAGATAACATTTAGAAATAATACTCCACTGGAAGAGGCCGTCTCAGCTGTAAATCCAGGTTTATCGAAGGCCACCCCACAACCATCACACAGCGTGGGAGCCTCTGTCGATGAACTGCAAAGATATTGCCAAAGATGGGGAATTATCAGGATCCTTCTGTGTGCCAGGCGATCTGCCACTTTTAAGTTCTAATACCTGCAACTGCTGAGCAGAGAAAGGGCAGGTAAGAAGGCCGCGGGAGGAAAATAATACTGGTCGTCTTTGTTTGAGGGACTGAGCTCAATGCTCCTGAGTTCCTTTAATGCAATATTTTTGCTCCTTCTTGTTCTGAAAGAAAAAAATCCCTTGGACCGAAATTTATCACAATTGAAATAAAAAATGTAAAAGATCAGCATAAAACATTTAACAGCAACAGTTAATAATGTATATGATAACATATTGCACTAATATATTGACAAATGTGGCAATAAAGTATTAATGTGATTATGTATCATCAAATATACCAGCCATTCATCCTCTCTTCTTGTTCCAGTTTAAAAACAAAGCAAATCCTAAGACTATAAAGTGGAGATAGAATCTCCAAGTGTGATTTCAATTAAGCACATCTCTGAGAAACTCTACCCACGAGCTCCTAAAGAGGCAGGTTGTCAGTTTGATTATGACGAAGTACTTTTAAGAGTGGTGACAAAAGCCACAAGAAAATGACTTCTATATTTCAACCCAAATCTGAAATCAGATCTGGCCAGCCTTGGGCAAAGCTGAGATGTCAGTGAAGTCTGTTTTCACAGCCTCCCTTCCCTATTTAGGAGCCGTTTTCTCCATCCCCAGGGTTGCAGTGTGCGATGGTCACTTTTATGTATCAGCTTGGCTGGGCTGTGGACCCCTTCCACAATCAAACACCAATCTAGAGGTTGCTGGGAAAGTATTTTGAAGATATGATTAAAGTTCATAATCAATGGACTTTAAGTAAGGGAAATTATTCTAAATAATCTGAGTGGACCTCATTCCATCAGTTGTAAGGGCTTAAGTACACAACTGAGGTTCTCTGAAATAGAAGAGGGAGTTTTGCCAGTGATCTGCAGCTTTAGCTTATGCTTGAGGGTTTCAGTATGCCCCTCTTGACATCCTGCTCTACAGATGTGATACTTGCCTGGCCAGCCCCCATAATCAATAAGCCAATTCCTTATAAAAGCTTTGAATGTATATCTCCTACTGCTTCTGTTTCTCTGGTTGAAACTTCTGGATACACAACATTTCAGAGACTCATTGTTACACTTAACTGCCACCCCTCCCCCCCAAAAAACTCAAAAAAACCAACAAACAAAAAACCCCTTTAATTATCAGGAAATAATTTATTCCCAATTACCTTGATATTGGAGCTTTTATGAAATCAAAACTTTTGTTATGTGCAAAATATAATTGCAAGCATCCATGAACAAGTAATGGAAAGAAATTGTAAACATTTTATCATTCTACCTCCAATTTAGGTACATGGGCAGCCCTCTAATTTTTTTATAGGTCAAGCTAGACCTGAAATCATATTTTTAAAGGGATTTCCAGTATTTTGTTAACTGTCTTTTCTTTCTGGGATATTTTTCTTACAGAGGTACATAATTAAGTGTTCTGAAATATACGATACCATTTGGAATTATTTTACTTGTATATTCCTTTAGATTTTAGCCAGGATGGCAATGTCCTGGTAGTCAGACCCTTGACCTATGAAAAAATCTATGTCGAGTAATATAAACTATACAGATAATAGAATAATGTTATGTAGTCTGATTTTAAGATATGAATTAGAATTATCTATGGTAGACTGTTTCAAATTCTTCAGTCCATCTGTTATAGAATTAAATATCCACATTCTTTTCCATATGACTTTAGAGTACCTTCCACCAGAGAGGCAAAGTGTATTTTCCCACCCCTTGGTGGTGATTAGATAATGTGACTTGCTTTGACATGGAATGTTAACAGATTTGGTAAGAGCAGTGACACAAAATGGTTTTTTTGTTTTGTTTTGTTTTGTTTTAAGATTTTATTTATTTATTTGGCAGACAGAGATCAGAAGTAGGCAGAGAGGCAGGCAGAGAGAGAGGAGGAAGCAGGCTCCCTGCTGAGTAGAGAACCCGATGCTGCGGGGCTCCATCCCAGGACCCTGGGATCATGACCTGAGCCGAAGGCAGAGGCTTTAACCCACTGAGGGTTGAGGCTTTTAACCACTTTAACCACTAGGCGCTCCACAAAATGGGTTTTAATGGTTTACTTTTGTCTCTCATGCTTCTGAGATGCACTCTGAGAGCATGTCTTAGGTCATATTGGAACAAGGAGAAGAATAGGATATGTGTAAAATTTCTGCTTCTTGGAACCAAATCTAAATGAGTCTAGTTGAATCTAGCCAAGCCCAGTTGAGATTAGGTATTCAACAGGAAAAAAATAAATAAATAAATAAATATATATATATATATATATATATATATATATATGATAAGCCACTAAGATTTTAGTGTTGTTTGTTATACAACATTTTTCAGCAGCAATCTTGACTAAAGGACTATGACTACAATATGAACTTCTGTTCATACTGTAAATTAGACAATTTTTTTTTTTTTTTTTAGTTTAGTTTTGTGTCATGTTTTTGTTTTTGGAGAGTTTTAGTCAGAATTTGGCCCCAAAGACCATTTTAAAAGAAACTTTTAGAAAGATAAGAGATAAGAATATAAATAAATGTAGTTTTAAAAATTAAATGATAAATGACAAAACAGATTAAATCAACTCATCCATTGGAAACTAATCCTAAATGCACTGAAATTTTAGGTTAGGCAGATTGACCTCGATTTCCTAGTGGACAGGCAATATCTAGGTGACAATTTAACATCTCATTAGTTTGACCAAAATTCACCCAATTGTGCAAAACTCTGTTTATAACCTTGTGTCATACACCTTTTTTTAGCCATTCTCCTACCTAGATTCTTGCCAAAATGGCACTTACTTATGTTCTTTATAGGAAGGCAAATTGACTTGTTGATTTTTTAGGGTAATCTGACAGGGGTTGCCAAAATGTAACGGGCATATGAAATTTGGCTTAGCCAAACCACTAAAAATTACTCTATAGGTATACTCAAGGAAAGTACCAAAATTGCAGTGTCCATCAAGATGAAGCTAAATTAATTACATGTTGGAATATCTTGTGGTCTACAAAAGGAACAAGATCTGTATGTAGTGTTATGGGAAGGTTACCTAGATACAGTGTCATGGAAAAGCAATGTGTAAAAAGTGTGTGAACAGTATGACTTCTTTGGTGTATGTGTATGTTTAATATATATGTATAGAGTTATGTGTGTCAACTTTTCATTCACATTCTTATTTTGACTGTTTCTGGGGAGAATCATGCCTTTTTTCACTGTATGCTGTTCTGTATTCATATTGCATCTTGCCTTTTATTTCCCACTTTCCTTTTTCCTCCCTCTCTCTCTTCCTTCAGTTACTTCTTTTCTTTGTATGGGAGTTGTTTAGCAAAAAGGAATTAATGATACTTCTGCTGTTATTGTTGCATATCTGCTTATACTTTGTGTATTATAGAGCATGAGTACATAAAATAAGTAAAAAGGCCTCTCATTTTGAGACTTAATTCAAGCCACTTTCTCTGTGCCTGACTTTCCAAAGCAAAAGGTCCCCCTTTCATGTTCTCTCTACCATTACTACCTGCCACTCATTGAGTTATCATGCCTATTATTTTGTAGATGTCATATTGGAGTTAACAGAACATTATTCATACAATTTAGAAAACACTGGGAATTGATTCCGAATTAGCTGACAACCAACTCTTTAACCTGGAAGAGTTTTTCTATTTTTCTGAGATTTAATATTTTCACCTAAAAAAGAAAAAAAAAATTAGGACAATGGCAAGCAAATTTTTTTTTGTTTTTGTTTTTGTTTTTTGAAAGATTTTATTTATTTTTTTTTGTCAGAGAGAGAGTACCAGTAGGCAGAGAGGCAGGCAGCGGCAGAGAGAGAAGCAGGCTCCCTGCTGAGCAAGAAGCCCAACGCAGGACTCCATCCCAGGACCCGGGATCATGACCTGAGCTGAAGGCCGCTGCCCAACTGACTGAGCCACCCAGGCATCCTGCAAGCAAAGTTTTAACAACATAATACAAAACTAAGGAAAGTAGGATGTATTGAGTGTCTATTATATGCCAGGTACTTCCACATATATGAACTAATTTAATGCCTTTAATAAACTTTTATCTGCTGTTTGTAGATAAGCACACTGAAGCTTAGTAACTATCAAAGGTCAATCAGCAAACTGAAGTTTAGTAACTGTTGAAAGTCAATCATCAAGGAAGGACCTGCGATAGGGTTCAACCCTACATGTGCTTGAATCTTACGTGTGTGTGTGTGTTTTCCCCACTATTCCCAAAACCTTTTTCATTATAATATAATAGACTTTGCCCCCTACTTAATGTGTTTTACAGCATGAATAAGTGGTTTAAGTAGAATTTGGAGATAAGAATAGGGACCCTGAAGTCATTAGACGTGAGGTATAGTTACCTCCTTCTCTCACTTACCTTTAATATCTATTGTGAGTGATGGGTAGTTTCCAGACAATGTACTCAATAACTTACCACTTTGAAGTATATTGTGTGCTTCAAGTATAACATCTGGCTAATTCACCATCATTAAAAAAAAAAAAAAAAAAAGGATCATTGACTGATCTTTAGGCTAAGTATTTCTTTCTACTCCCATGTTAAAATATTCTTCTCTACAGTTTGATGATTAAATGTCCTCCAAACATGAGGCAAGGCATCTCCAGCTGCCCTATCAGTTTAGCCATTAACTCTCACTTACACTGAAAGAGATAGTTTAAAACTCTATCATCTAAAAGTTATATGCTTATTTCAGTCATGTTGATGGTACTTTGAAAATTTCAAGGGCTTGGTGAGAAGTAGCCTTATACTTCCACAGCAACTGTTTTTTCTGGAAGGTCTAAAACTTCAACAAATTTAAAATGTTTATTGAATCCGGAAAACAATAAAGTCTAATCCCAAAAGGAGAGTGTGGGTTATAGAAAGACCAGTTAATAACTAACATTGTTTTCTTCTAGCATTTTCAAAATATTGGTGCATATAGTGGAGAAGATAGTCAGGATACGGAACAAAGAAAATGGGCTCAGTGTCAGAAATCACAAATGTTGTCAGGGCTCCATCATTACTTTTCTATGTGGTATTGGGAAAACATCCTCCTTCCTCACTCCCAGTCTGGGTATAATGGCAGCTTTGTATTCTCATAGAAAATAATGCTTAGAGAACGAAGAATAATAATTCTTAAGATCTGATGCAAAGTGCTATCATAAACATCATTCCTAGGGGAACTTCATTTGTGTTTTGTTTTTTAACGTCTGCTGCAGGTGAATTGTGACCCAGAGATTGAAAGATTTGGCCAAACCTTACCAGAGTTAGTGATGTAGGCAAATGCAAACTCCAGACATGTTGCCTCAATAACACTTGGTGCTTGCTACATAGTCCATTCTTTGTCTTACCAAACAGATTTCATTTCGTTCTTCCGAATGTACTTTCAGTAGATTTATGTCCCTCTTGAGTTCTTCAATCAAAAGTGAGTGGGGGAGGGTTTTAATCCAAGGATTCCATAGAATTAGTTGGTGTATATTTTTCTATCTCTTTGCTCTTTGTCAGAATATCAATATCATGAAGCATAATGCGACTCATACACTGTGAGGCAAGTCACCCCACTGTTAGTCATCCGCAGTTCCAGTAATTGCTTTGTTCCTTGTGACATGGATGCTTCCCTGAAAAGATATGGAACCAGTAGTTTGTAGCTTTGAAGAAAGATCTTTTGCCAGTTCTCTGCTTCACTCTTGAAATGACCTGAAGATTGTTGCTTTATTCCAAGGAACCAACAAGAGATCTCTACCAACATATGGTTGACTTGAATAATTTCTGGTCTCTTTCCTCTATGTTGGGGAGATGAATAGGGCTTGTCAGGAGTTAAAAGAGAAAAATGCCAGGCAAGAACAACTTATTTAGCTTGGTAAATGGAGGGGATAGGAGTAACTTATATATATATATACATTTTAAATATGTAAATACTTATTATCACAGTGAAGGAGGCACATTTTTTATCATATTCACTGACTCTGTTGCAATTTTAATTCAAATTTTTATTTAACAGGACTAAAATTCTCAAGATATTTTATTAGTAATAGGAAAACTATAATATATTACAGTAATATTGGGATTTGATAACAAAGATGCAGATGTCTCATGTAAGAGAGCTGCTCGCTGTGCACCCAGTACCCTCCTTGTGTTTTCACTGCAAAAGGTATCCAGAAATTCTTTAGTTAGTGTCATTTTTTTATCATATGAGAAAATAGAGATCAGGAGAGGTTAACTGATGAACCCAAGATCCTAGTAGGCCATGTGATCAGCATGCACTTGCCTTATCCCTCCAGGAATCTTTAGTGTTAGATATAAATTTGAATCTTCCCACTTATGGGATCTTGAGCAAGCTATATAACATCTTGTCACTTCAATTTTCTACATCTTTAAAATTAGCATAATAATAATACCTACCTCATAGACAATGGATTTTTAAGTAAGGGATGGTGTGTAATAAGTGCTTATTATATAGGATGGGACACCTAAAAAGGGCTTGTTTCCTGGTTGCTCTTAAGATTTATCTGTGTCTCTGATTGTCCCAGGCCAACTGAGATGCTTCATCTAGCTTCTTACTGCACTGAGCACATACAACCATTTTATTTATTTATTTTTATGATTATTTATTTCTTTCTGCCTTCTCTTTATTTAAAATCAACTCCCCAATATTAGACAATTCCAACAAGTACTTTTCAAAAACAGTTTTTTTTTAGTACTGTTACTGTGAAATGTCACAAATATTCTAAAAAACACTAATTACGTAGTCCAATTGGAAAGGACACATACATAAATCCTCTTTTTTCTTATTTTAAGACCTTTTATTGATTTACTTCTTTATTATTATTTTTTAAATTTTAGTTAACATATAATGCAATATTAGTTTCTGGAGTAGAATTCAGTCATTCATCATTTACGTACAATACCCAGTGTTCATCACAAGTGTCCTCTTTAATACACATCACCCATCCAGCACATCCCGACCCACCTCCCTCCATCAACCCTCAGTTTGTTTTCTGTCATTAAGAATCTCTTATGTGTGGTACCTGGGTGTCTCAGTCAGTTAAGCATCTGCCTTCAGCTCAGGTCATGCTCCCAAGGTCCTGGAATCGAGCCCCATGTCAGACTCCCTGCCTGGTGGGGAGACTACTTCTCCCTCTCCCTCTGCTGTTTGTGCTGTCCCCCCTACTCTCTGTCAAATAAATAAATAAAATATTAAAATTTAAAAAAAAAAGAGTCTCTTATGGTTTGTTTCCTTCTCTTCTTTTTTTTCCCCTTCCCATGTATTTGTCTGTTTTCTTTCTTAAATTCCACATATGAGTGAGATCATATGGTATTTGTCTTCCTCTGACTTATTTCACTTAGCTTAATACATTGTAACTCAATTCATGTCATTATGAATGGCAAGATTACATTCTTTTGGGGGTAGCTGCGTGGCTCAGCTGATTAAGTGTCTACCTTTAGCTCAGGTCATGATCTCAGGGTCCAGGGTTCAAGCCCTGTGTCTGTCTCCATGCTCACAGGGAGTCTGCTTCTCCCTGCTCATACTCTTTCTCGCTATCAAATTCTCTCTCAAATAAATAAAATCTTTAAAAAAAAGGATTACATTCTTTTTGATGACTAATAACCCATTGTATATGTATGTGTATTCCATTATATCTTTATATATTTATTATAATTTATATGTATTTATATATATGTGTATTTATATAAACCACATGTTCTTTATTCATTCAGTCAATGGATATTTCTGTTCTCTCCATTGGTTGGCTATTGTTGATAATGCTGCAGTAACCATTGGGGTGCATGTATTCCTTCAAATCTGTATTTATGTATCCTTTGGGTAAATACCTAGTAGTGCAATTGATGGATCATAGAGTAGTTGTATTTTTAACTTCTTGAGGAAGCTCCATACTGTTCTCCAGAGTGGTTCTACCAGTTTGCATTCTCACCAACAGTGTAAGAGGGTTCTCCTTTCTCCACATCCTTGCCAGCATTTGTTTCTTTTATTGTTAATTTTAGCCATTCTAACAGATATGAGGTGGTATCTCATCGTGGTTTTGATTTGTATTTCCCTGATGATGAGTAATGTTGAGCTTCTTTATGTGTCTTTTAACCATCTCGATGTCTTTTGTCCATTTCCTAAATGGATTATTTGGCTTTTGGGTGTTGAGTTTGATAAGTTTTTTGTAGATTTTGGATACTGATCCCTTATCATATATGTCATTTGCAAATATCTTCTCCCATTCTACAGGCTGCCTTTTAGTTCTGTTGATTGTTTTGCTTCCTTGCAGAAGCTTTTTTTTCTTGATGAAGTCCCAATAGTTAATTTTTGCTTTTGCTTCCCTTGCCTCCCATGATTTGTCTAGTAAGTTGCTATGGCCATGGTCAAAGAGGTTTCTGCTTGTGTTTTTTCCTAGGATTTTGATGGTTTCCTGTTTCACATTTAATTCTCTCATCCATTTTGAATTTATTTTTGTGTATGGTGTAAGAAAATGGTCCCGTTTCATTCTTTTGTATATCACTGTCCAGTTTTCCCAGCAACATTTGTTGAAAAGACTGATTTTTTTCATTGGTTATTCTTTCCTGCTTCGTCAGAGATTAGTTTACCATATACTTGTGGGTCCATTTCTGGGTTCTCTATTCTCTTCCATTGATCTATGTGTCTGTTTTTGTGCCAGAACCATACTGTCTTGATTACTACAGCTTTGTAATATAACTTGAAATCCAGAATTGTAATGCCTCCAGTTGTTTTTTGTTTGTTTGTTTGTTTGTTTGTTTTTGGAATTGCTTTGGCTATTTGGGGTCTTTTGTGGTTCCATACAAATTTTAGAATTGTTTGTTCTACTTCTGTGAAAAATGCTGGTGGTATTTTGATAGGGATTGCATTAAATGTATAGATTGCTTTGGGTAGTATAAACATTTTAACAGTGTTTCATTTTCTAATCCATGAACATGGACTGTTTTTCCATTTCTTTGTGTCCCCATCAATTTCTTTCATAAGTGTTCCATAGTTTTCAGAGTACAGAATTTTTACCTTTTTAGTTAGGTTTTTTCCTAGGTATCTTGTTTTTGGTGGAACTGCAAATGAGATTGATTTCTTGATTTCTTTTTGTGTAGAGAAATGCAACAGATTTCTGCACATTGATTTTATATCCTGCAACTTTGCTAAATTCATATATTAGTTCTAACAGTTTTTTGGTGGAGTCTCTCAGGTTTTCTGCATAGAGTATCATGTTGTCTGCAAAGAGGTAGAGTTTGACTTCTTCCTTGCTGATGTGGATGCCTTTTATTTCTTTTCATTGTCTGATTGCTGAGGCTAAGACTTCCAGTACTGTGTTAAATAGTAATGGTGAGTGGACATCCATGAGTTGTTCCTTACCGTAGGGGAAAGGCTCTCAGGTTTTCCCCACTGGGGATGATATTAGCTACAGGTCTTTCCCATATGGCCTTTAGGACATTGAGGTATGTTCCATCTGTCTCTACTTTGTTGAGAGATTTTATCAAGAATGGATGCTGTATTTTGTCAAATGCTCTGTCTGCATCTACTGACAGGATCATATTGCTCTTACCCTTTCTTTTGTTAATGTGCTGTATCACATTGATTGGTTTGTGAATACTGAACTACCCCTACAGCCTAGGAATAAATCGCACTTGGTCATGGTGAATGATGCTTTTAATGTACTGTTAAATTCAACTTGCTAGTATTTTATTGAAAATTTTTATATCCATGTTCATCCAGAATATTGGCCTGTACTTTTCCTTTTTAGTGGGGTCTTTGCTTTGGAGTCAAGTTAATGCTGGCTTTGGAGAGTAAGTTTGGAAGTTTTCCTTCCATTTCTCTTTTTTGGAACAGTTTAGGAAGAATAGCTATTAACGGTTCTTTTAAGTGTCTGATAGAATTCCGCTGGGAAGCCATCTGGTACAGGACTGGTACAGGACTTTTGTTTGTTTGGAGATTTTGGATTACTGATTCAATTTTTTTGTTGTTGGTTATGGGTCTTTTCAAATTTTCTATCTATTCATGTTTCAGTTTTGGTAGGTTGTAAATTCTAGGAATTTGTCCATTTCCTCCAGATTACCCAGTTTGTTGGCATATAATTTTTTATAGTATTCTCTTACAGTTGTTTGTATTTCTGTGGTGTTGGTTGTGATCTCTCCTCTTTAATTCATGATTTTATCTATTTGGGTCCTTTCTCTTTTCTTTTTGATAAGTCTGGCTAAGGGGTTATCAATTTTATTGTTTCTTTTGAGGAACTAGCTCTTACTTTAATTGATCTGTTCTACTGTTTTTGTTATTTCTATATTGTTTATTTTTGCACTGATTTTTATTATTTCTCTTATCCTGGCTTTAGGCTTTACTTGCTGGTCCTTTACTAGCTTCTTTAGGTTCAGGGTTAGGTTGTAAATTTCAGAATTTTCTTTCTTCTTAAGGTAGGCCTATATTGCAAAATACTTCCCTTTTAGGCCTGCTTTTGTTACATACCAAAGGTTTTGGACCGTTGTGTTTTTATTTTCATTTGCTTCCATGTATACTTTTTAATTTCTTCTTTAATATCCTGGTTAACGCCTTCATTCTTCAGGAGGATATTCTTTAACCTCCGTGTATTTGTGGCCTTTTCAATTTTTTTTTCTTATGGTTGATTTCAAGTTTCATAGCATTGTGGTTTGAAAATATGCATGGTATGATCTTGATCTTTTTGTACCTGTTGAGGGCTGATTTGTGACCCAATATGTGATCTCTTCGGGAGAATGTTCCATGTGCACTCCAAAAGAATGTGTATTCTGCTGCTTTAGGATGAAATGTTCTAAATGTATGTTAAATCCATCTGGTCCAGTGTGTCATTAAAAGCTATTGCTTGCTTGTTGATTTTCTACACAGGTGACCTGTCCGTTGCTATAAGTGGGGTGTTAAAGTCCCCTAATATTATTGTATTATTATCCATGATTTTCTTTAGGTCTATTATTAATTGATTTATATATTTAGGTACTCCCAAGTTGAAGGCATAAATATGTACAATTGTTAGGTCTTCTTGATGGATAGACACCTTAATTATGATATAATGCCTTTCTCCATCTCTTATTATAGCATTTGTTTTAAAATCTAGTTTGTCTGAGGTAAGTATGGTTACTGTGGCTTTCTTTTGACATCCGTTAACATGCTAGATCATTCTCCATCCCCTCACTTTCAATCTACATGTGTATTTAGGTTTAAAATGAGTCTCCTGGAGGCAGCATATAGTTGGATCTTTTTTTTTTTAATCCATTCTGATACCCTATGTCTTTTGATTGGAGCATTCAGTTCATTTACATTCAAAGTGATTATTGAAAGATATGAATTTTGTGCCATTGTGTTACTTGTAGAGTTGGTGTTTCTGGTGATGTTCTCTGGTCCTTTATAGTCGGTTCCTTTTAGTCTTTTTTCTCCACTCAAAGGGTCCCTTTTAATATTTTTTGCAGGGCTGGTTTAGTGGTCATGAACTCCATAAGTTTTTGTTTGTCAGGGGAACTCTTTATCTGTCCTGTTCCGAATGACAGTGTTGCTGGATAAAGTATTCTAGGCTGCATATTTTTCCCATTCAGGTTGAACATACCTGCCACTTTCTTCTGGACTGCCAAGTTTCTGTGGACAGAGCTGCTGTAAATATGAGCTGTATTCCATGTAGGTTGAGGACCTTTTTCCCCCCTCGCTGCTTTCAGGATTCTTTCCTGTCTGTGTATTTTGTGAATTTGACTATCATACACCTTGGTGATTGGTTGGATTTTGTTGAATATAGTAGGAGTTCTCTGTACTTCTTAGATTTTGATGACTGTATACTTCCCCAGATTAGGGAAGTTTTCAGCTATGATTTGCTCAAATAAACTTCTGCCCCCTTTTCTCTCCATTTTCTGGGACTCCTATGATAAACAAATGTTACTCTGTTCAAATAAGTCACTGAGTTCCCTAAGTCTACTTTCATGAGCCATTGCCTTTGTTTCCCTCTTCTTTTCAGCTTCATTATTTCTGTAATTTTTTTTTCTATATCACTGATTTGTTCTTCTGCTTCATCCATCCTCATTTTAATGGCATCCATTCAAGTTTGCATCTTAGTTATAGCATTTTTAATTTCAGCCTGACTAGATTTTAGCTCTTTATCTCTGCAGTAAAGGGTTCTCTAGTGTCGTCTATGCTTTTCCCAAGCCCAGCTAGTATTCTTATAATTGTTGTTTTAAATTCTAGTTCAGACATCTACTTACATCTATACTGATTAAATCTCTGGCTGTCATTTCTTCCTGTTCTTTCCTTTGGGGTGAATTCCTCTGTCTTGTCATTTTGGAGGATTTGTTTATTTATATAAAACAAACTAAAAATTAAAAAATTAGCAAAATTAAATTTAATTTAATTTAAAAATACATAAAGGAAGCTAGATCTTAGGTGTGTTTGTTCTTGTTACTAGAAGCCTGATAAAACAAGGTAGAAAGAAAGAAAAACTTAAAAATTAAAAAATATACATAAAATAAAATAAAAAATTTAAAAAAATTGTTATTTAAAAAAAAGCCAAAAGGAATAAGCCTCTCCCCCCAAAATCCCTAAAGGACACTAAATCCGGTTTCCCCTAGAACTCAGGCTTTGCAGCACTCTATGATCAATAGACTTGGTGTGGGGAAGGTGTTTGTGCTGATCTTCTGGTGGCGGGCCCTATTTGTCTTGATTCTGAGGTGAGACTTGCCCTAGCGGATGTGCACCTGCAGGGTGCAGATGGCCACAGCCTGGTGTAGCAGCTCCATTCTCCATTTGGTGGTGCTGTTTAGTTCACTGGGGTGGGTCAAACTGGTGGGAATGGGGAGAAAAATGGTTACGCCCTGTTTTCTCTACTGGAGAGTGGGAACTGTGTGCCACCGTTCTTTAGCAAGTCCTCACAGACTTGCAAACAATGACCCCTCCTGTGTCCCTGGTTTCCATCAGATCCCCACTCTTACCCTGCATGTGTCCAAGCTGTCCACCAGCGAAATCATGCAGCACTCCAGTGTTTTATCTCAAGCATGGCTGTGTTTCAAAATCACACACTTAAGAGACCCCCCCCCCCCAGCCCCCAGAGTGGACCCACACTAATCCTCTGGGGGAGGTTCTCCCTGTACCGTGGCAGGTGTGACTTCTCTCAGAAGGCAGTCGCCTGACCATGCACCAATTCAGAGTTTATGGTAAATCGCAACATAACAGCCAGCATCAGGGTTTGCTGCCCTCAGCCACCATCTTTGTTCCTATACTGGTGAGCAAGACAGCTGAATGGTCCCCATGGGTCCTCAGCCCACGGAGAGGCTGTATCACCTCTCCCAAATGCACTCCAAGCAGGGGCACCCCTTCACCCCATGTGATCCTGGGGATCCTCAGGCTGCCCAGTGCTGGGGTTCCACCCTGCTCTTCCACCAGAGCACCTCTCAGTTCCCCAAGTGTGAACCTGGTGATGTCCCAGGCCTTTGAAACTTTAGACTCTGTGTTCCACTATTTGTAGAAAACTGACATTATTGTAACCCTCCCTCCTTTTTCCCCATCCATGATTTGGGGTATACTTTTCTTGTACAGTCCCCTGCGTGTGTTTTCACTCTTTTTTTTTTTTTTTCTCTCTCCCTACTCTTTCACTACTCCCTCCATGATCAGGGTTCACTCCCCTGGGCAGTGCCTAGGGCTCTTTTCTCCCACAAATCAACTCTCTGTAGTTCCTATCTTGCAAAGGTCATTTTCCCAGTTTTAGACATGCAGCTTTGTTCTCTAAGAATAAAGATTCCAGTAGCTTTCTTGGGTGTTCAGAATGATTTGGTATTTATGTAGCTGTGTTCAAGGAAAGAGGCACCTGAGAGTCACCCAGTTCCTCCACCATATTACCTCTCTCTCCCAACCATTTTATTTACCATCCTTTCATATTACCAGTGTCTGTGTCCTCAGTATACTACAGGTAGGTGGTCACTTATAGGCAGGGATCATCTTTTTGGTTCTTTGCATGCTGAATAAATAGTAGCATTCTGGAGTTGAATGTATGAATGTAGCAATGATGTAATTAATGACTCTCAATTTCAGATACAAATAAATATTTTTGTACATTGGTCAATGGGAAGTGGTATATTTGCCTCTGAGTCCATATTTTTAATATAATTTTATATTGCATTCTTTTTACCTCACAAGATTGGCACATGGTAGGCCCTTAATTAATGTAGAGTGACTGAATGAAGAAATCAATTAATGCATGGCATTCATAGGCTCCTGTCCCTTGACAGTAACACCAGACAATAAATATTATTTTTTTAATGGTTAAAATTTTTTTTCATTATGATAAATGTGCTCTTTAATGCCCATCCCCTATTTCCCCTATCCTCCATCCACCTGTTCTCTGGTAACTATCAGTTTGTTCTTTATAGATAAGGAACTGTTTCCTGTTTTGTCTCTCTCTGTCTCTGTCTCTTTTTTCCCCTTTGCTCATTTGTTTTGTTTCTTAAATTCCACATAAGAGTGAGATCATATGATATTTGTCTTTCTGTGACTATTTCACTTAGCATTACACTCTCTAGTTCTATCCATGTCATTATAAATGGCAAAATGTCATTCTTTTTTAATGGCTGAATAATACCATGCCATATATATATATATATATATATATATGACATATATATATATATATATATGTACATACACACACACACACATAAACACACACACACACACACACACATACTACATGTTCTTTATACATTAATATATCAACAGATACTTGGACTGCCTCCATACTTTGACAATTGTAAATAATGTGGCAGTAAACATAGGGGTGCATGTATCCCTTTGAATTAATGTTTTTGTATTTATTAGGTAAATACCTAGTAGCATGATTATTGGGTTGTAGGATAGTTCTGTTTTTAAGTTTTTGAGGATCCCCGTACTGTTTTCCATGTGGCTGTACCAGTTAGCATTCCCATCAGCAGTGCAAGAGGAATCCTTTTTCTCACATCCTCACCAGGACTTGTTTCTTGTGTTTTTTATTTTAGCCATTCTGACAAGTGTGAGGTAATAATTTCATTATAGTTTTGATTTGCATTTCTCTCATGATGAGTGATATTGGACATCTTTTCATGTGTCTGTTTGTCATCTGGATGTCTTCTTTGGAGAAATGTCTGTTCATGTCTTCTGCCCATTTTTTTAAATTGGATTATTTATTTTTTGGGTATTGAATTGTGTCAGATTATTATATTTTGGATACTAACCCTTGATCGGATATGTCATTTGCAAATATCTTCTCCCATTCAGTAGGTTGCCTTTTAGTTTTGTTGATTGTTTCATTCACTATGAAGGAACATTATTTTGATGTCCTCCCAATAGTTTATTTTTGCCTTTATTTCCCTGGCCTAAGGAGACATATCTAGAGAAATGTTGCTATGTCCAATGTTAGAGAAGATTACTGCCTGTGCTCTTTTCAAGGATTTTTATGGTTTTAGGTCTCACATGGGTCTTTAATGCATTTTGAGTTTATTGATTTACTTTTTTTGTATAGTGGAAAAAATTATTATTTATTACACAGAATATTTTTATTATTATTTTTAGTTTTATTATTTAGCATGTGGCTGACCTGTTTTGCCGATACCTTTTGTTGAAAAGACTTTTTCCATTTTATATTCATTCCTCCTTTGTCAAATATTAATTGACCATATAATTATGGACTTATTTGGGGGTTTTCTGTTCTACTCCATTGATTTGTCTGTCTGCTTTTATGCCAGTACCCTACTGTTTTAATTACTACTACTTGGTAATATAATTTGAAATCTAGAGTTGTGATACCTTCACTTTTGTTTTTCTTTGTCAAAATTGCTTTGGCTATTTGAGGTCTTTTGTAGTTTCATACAAATTTTAGGATTGTCCATTCTAGTTCTGTGAAAAATGTTGGTGTTTTGATAGAGATTGCCTCAAATCTGTGGATTGCTTTTGATAGTTTAGACATTTTCTATTTGTTCTCCCAACCCAGGAACATGGAGTGTCTCCATTTCTTTGCATTGTTTTGAATTTCTTTGATCAGTGTTTTATAGTTTCCAGAGTACAGGTCTTTTACCTCTTTGGTTAAATTTATTCCTAGATATTTTATTGATTTTTGTGTAGTTGTAAATGGGATTGTTTTCTTAATTTCTTTTTCTGCTGCCTCATTATTAGTGTATTAGAATGCAACAGATTTCTGTACATTGATTATGTATCCAGCAACTTTACTGAATTCATTTAAGAGTTCTAGTAGTTTTCTGGTAGTCTTTAGGGTTTTCTATGTACACTATTATGTCATCTGCTAATAGTGAGAATTCTATTTCTTCCTTACCAATCTGGATGTCTTGATTTTGTTGTTGTTGTTGTTGTTGTTGCTGTATGATTGCTGTGGCTAGGACTTCCAATACTATGTTAAATAAAAAGTAGTGTGAGTAGACATCTGCTTGTCTTGTTCCTAACCTTAGGGGAAAAGCTTTCAGATTTTCACCTTTGAGAATGACTGCAGGTTTTTCATATAAGGCCTCTATTATGTGAGGTTTGTTCCCTCTAGACCTGCTTTGTTGAGGGTTTTTATCATGAATACGTCAAATGCTTTTTCTGCATCTATTAAAATGATCATTTGGTTTTTATCCTTTCTCTTATTGATGTGATGTATCACAATGATTGTTTTGTAAATATTGAAATAACTTTACATCCTGGAAGTGAATCCCACTTGATTGTGGTGAATGACTTTTTTAAGGAATTGTTGGGTTCAGTTTGCTAATATTTTTTTGAGGAGTTTTACATTTATATTCATGAAAAATATTGGCCTGTAGTTCTCTTTTTTGTGGTGTCTTTATCTGGTTTTGGTATCAGGGTGATACCGGCCTCATAGAATGAATTTGGATGTTTTCCTTCCTCTTATATTTTTTGGAATAATTTGAGAAGAATAGGAATTAACTCTTTTTTAAATGTTTGGTAGAATTCTCCTGTGAGACCATCTGCTCCCAAACTTTTGTTTATGGGGAGTTTTTTGATTACTGATTCAATTTTATTGCTGATAATTGGTTGTTATTTCTCCTCTTTCATTAGTGATTTTGTTTGGGTCCTCTCTCTCTCTCTCCCCCTTTCTGATGAGTTTTGCTAGAGGTTTATAAGTTTTGTTGATCTTTTCAGAGGACCATTTCCTGGTTTTGTTGATTTGTTTTGTTGTTTTGGTTGTTGTTTTCTTGGGTGTTTTAGTATCTATTAGACAGTAAATATTCTTCAGCAGAAAGAAAAATCTAGACATTAATCAGTGTATCCTATGAACTGGGTTTATTCCTATGATACTTCAGAGAACTTTGGAAAATGGTACATAAAGTTTGAGACAAAATAATTAGGCAACCCTTTGTTTAAAACATTCAGTTTAATTGTATGATAAATATTCAGTTAATTGTACGTTAACTATGTAACTATAGTTCTCAATCAATGCATCTTAACTAAAGAAATCCAAGGGGCCAAAATTCCTCTATGAGAAGTATTTCAAAAGGTTTGACAGATTTCAGAGGGTCCTGGGTTATCATCATCCATAGCACATTTCATGCTAATAAATCTATATTAGAAATATTATTTAAAATTATGTAAGCCCGTTTTACTTCATCATTGATGATATTGCCACACAAAACCACAAAAACTCTTATTTAGCATAGAAAATGTGTATGGATTCAGAAATTGAAAGCATATTTTCCTTTTTTATTTTTGGTCCTTGACATACCGTTTGTTCTTTGCTACCACAATTTTGCACTATGGCCAGCAGTGGATTGAAACAAGCACGTTTTCTCTTCACAGTGATGGACTGAACCCCAATTCTTCACATTTTAACCATTTTTAACATACAATAGCTGCACCAGTCATATTCATAATAGAAGACTAGTTCGAATTTGAAGAAAATGAGTACGTTTAAGAATGTCTCTACTGTTAGATGTGCCAACTGGCAATACAACTTTAGAAAATGTACCTAATTTTCAAAGGTTTCCCAGGCAAGAAGATACCCCTGTTGAGAAATGGGGAGGGTTAATACTTTAAGCCATTATCAAGCATTAACATCCCAGCCAAAACTATTTTAGCCAGTGCTTTCCATGGTGGGAACATCCAGAGAAGATCAAAACCCTGTAGAAGAGCAAGAGAGAATAAAAAGCACTGATGAGGACACTACCTAGGGCAAAGAGCCTACCAAATGCTGGATGGACAGACGTGTTGTGAACACTTGTCTTTCTAGTTTGCAATTATGTTGCGACCTGGCCAGATGATCAAGATTGTCCTGGGCTTCTCAGAAGGGGACTGCATAAGTCACATCTTAACAATAAACTTTAAAAACACAAAGTCTTCTGTTTTCTAGGCTTAGACTTTAGAGGTTTCTAAATCAGAACTTCAAATTCATCTCCACAGCAAGATAAGAAAAATTAAAAAATTGATGAAGGACTAAGCTAGTCATGTAAGTAACTAAAGATGCTAAGTCTACATGTTCAGAATGAATGGAAATGAGAGAATAAAATCAACTAAACTAAGTAAAACTGGCCAAAGAAACACTTTGTTTTAATAGGTATAAAATATTACTTAGTCTAAATTATCTGAATAATTACTTCTCTTTGTTTTTTACTTAATTTGCCAATATTGAAAAGGCCTTAGGGTGGGTACACTTAGAGTCTCAAGGATCCATTTGAATGTCTTCCTTAATCAAATTTTCTGGATAATTACTCAACTATTCAGCTTCTCTTGGCCTGCAGATACTGCCTTTTTACTCCTCTGGGGCACAGTTATTATACTGGAGAGCTTTTCTGTCAGTTCTGTTCTCATGGAGAGAAAAATAAAAGGTAAAACATATCTACTAGTTTATGGAGACTTTCTCAGAGACTTCTTAGAGCAAACTTACCTATTAGTTGAAGCCTGTCTTAACTCCAAATCAACATTAAACTTTCCATATTGGGACATCCTAGCTGTGGTCCAGAATGGAGACCACCAAGGACTCCCTGACAAACAGAACCATCACGCTCTTCTTTTGTTGAGAGGGGTGTGCAAGCTAAGGACAGGAACTGGATAGTTCTTCCTCCCTTCAATAAAGGGAACTTTTTGGAGGGGACAGAGGATAAGTTTTAAGAGAAAATCAAGTTCTTGGAGTGATTGAGTAACTCTGGCCAGAGAGATATTGCAGTAACTCTGAGAACAGAGATATTTATGAAATATTTGTTGTTCTTCCACCAACACTTAGGAATTTCTCTAGAATGTGCCATGGTCTTGGAACTCTGCTAGTATGGAAGCACTGAAGACTGCTGTAGCATGAGCACCATGTAGCGGAGGAGCTGCCGTTTTGAGAGGTGGTAATAACTGGGTTGCTTTAGTTTTGATTTAGTCCTCTTCTCAGCCATTGTCACTTCCTCTGTCTGCCCCATTAAAAACCCATATTTTCTTCATCTTCATAACACCATCATGTTTTGCATACTTATTTTCAAAACTGTAAATATCCAGTGGATTTTTGGCAAAATGAATCTCCTAATGGACAAAGACACCATACTCTGTACATAAACTTCACTTACATGGAGTTTATGGAGTTGTGTTTTCCAGGTTGAAGTCTACAAGAATTAAGTGCTCAATAAAAGTGGCTTAATGTTTCCTTATTTATATGTCTTTGATTGGCTGCAAGAGGCTTCAGCTCCTCCTCATTTGTCAGAACCACTATGAAAGCCATGCAGATCACTTACTACATTATTCCAGGTGACACAGTTCTCAAGATCATGAGGTGAGCAGTGCTCCCTGGAGTTACCACTGACTGTAAAATGTACTAGCCCTGTATTTTTGGAAGTAAATGACACCAAGGCAATTATTGGAAAGTAATAACCTCAACCTCCTGGTTTCTTAATACAAGATATCATTTGGATTCCCTTGAGGCTTCATTAATATATAAGATTCCCTGTTTCTTTTCAAGATGTTCCATCTATATGTAAGACCCTAGAACAGTGGTATCTGAAATAAGGCACTTGTATGACAGCAAATACACATGATTATCAGGAGGGTTGCAGAAAATAGAACCTATTCTTATAATCATTTCAGCTGGCAAAAGAAGGAAAATAAGCTTTACAAATATTTATTATTCAAATTGCCACTTATTCCTTTAGTCTGTCCATATAGCAGATGGTCACATGTCATATAGAATTGGTGATGTGTCCTGAGGGAAAAATGGAATTCTGCAACTCAGCAGGGATGATGGTGACCTCCTCAGTGCTTTACCTTTACTACCTTTCATCATACTGTGAAGGATTATGGTTCACATCTATCTGGTTATGTGGTTTTAGAGATTTTGCTTTTGATTATTAATTAAACTAAGTTTCACCAAAAAAGTAGCCACAGACTGAAGATATTATCAATAACATGGTACTAACTAAAATCTCCATACCTAATTAATAATCTTCTTCAGATATATACAAAGGAATAACAGGAGGAAGTTAATCAAATATAATTTTAAAAATGGGTCCAAACTTTAAAATTATCAATGACTATTGAAAATATGGATTTATTTCTAGTATCTTTAACAAAGGACCTACAACTGATCATAAATATATGAAAACAAAGAATTTATGAGAGGAAATCAAACCTCTATAATTTTTCAGCAATATTTTAAATAAACTCCTTTACAGAATATCTTTTGAAGTACTTATAAACAATAATAAATAAATGAATAAATAAATACATGCAAATAAATATGCATATATTAGAACTACATGTTCACAAACGTTTTAAAATATTCCATTTTGCTTTCAAACCAAACTTAAATTCTCTCTCCCTTATGTGTGATAAAACATATTTGACAAACATTATCTGAACTACTTTTAATCCAGGTTACCCCCTCTATAATAAAGTTCTGTTATGACTTTTTAATCTTGCACGTTAAGGACTTTTCATTAAAGTGAGCTCAGGTTAGCATTTTTTAACCTGCTCTAAAATGTTAACGTGAGCTACAGTGGGCTACCAGCTCAATAATCTTCCAATTGTCCCAAGCTCCAAATGGCCCATCGAGGCTCTATTTGTTCCAGTCTATTGGTTAAGTATGTATTTGCATGGTTTTTAAAAACATTTAGTTATTTACCTAAGAGCCTGAACAGCTGGTCTACTAGGTAAAGGCATTAGGAGACAGTTAATGTTATACCCATTCAATTTAAATACATTTTTTATAATGAAAAAATTTAAAAAGCAAAATCTCTTCCCTTTAGTTCTGTTTTCCTCTATTGTGTAAACATAAATTGTAGCACATGCTCTGCATAGTAAAGTCTGTTCTAAGAAGTTCATATAGAAAATCATATTTGCTCATGCTGTGGGTCAGTGACCATATCCAAAGTATAAGATTGCAATATTTCATTATTTTTTCTTTTGATATCAAAAGTAGTTAGACCATATTATAAAGTTATTCCAAAGCTATAGGCACTACTTTTTGAGTTCAGTATGTTTAATTACTTTTTTATATATACTGATAAAACTAAGACAATCTAATAACAAATATGAATTTTATGTATTTAATGTGCTCAGCCAAGATATTCACTATAGATCTCTATTCCTCCAGCCGTCATTTTTCAAACTCCTGAAAGAATTTAGATTTTTATGTTAATGCATACACACACCTCCGCACAAACTTAACACTGCGTATTCTAAAAACATGTTGTTGAACTAATTTTGGAATATCATCAAAAAAAAAAAAAAACACACAAAAACCAGGAGGAACCAGTCCCCTAAACAAAGTATTCCTTCAGGACCTAAGTAAGCTACATACCATGCTAAAAATGCTTTAGCTATGCTGAAAGAATAAGAATGAATGGGTATATAATAGTCTAGGTTTAAACAACTCTGATTATATGCTCCTTCAAAAGCCAAATAAGTATTTTCTGTATGTTATTTCATCTGCTTAAATGTAAACTTCTTGTAGACAGTGACAACTCTTTTAGCTCATCCTAAACATTTTATTGGTCAAGGTTAAGGGCACAACATATTCTTGTACAAATATTTAAAAGTTATAAATAAGGGGCGACTGGGTGGCTCAGTGGGTTAAAACCTCTGCCTTCGGCTCAGGTCATGATCCCAGGGTCCTGGGATCAAGCCCCGCATCAGGCTCTCTGCTCAGCGGAGAGAGTCTTATAAATAAGACTAATTAAATATTTAATAAATTGTTATAACTTACCTTTACAAATATACGTTCATAACAACCGGGAAGGCTAAGTAGGACTTAAAATTCTGATTCCTCAGAGCTCTATCTAAACGTGTATGTGTAGGGAAAGAGGGTTTCTCATCTCACCTACATTTTCTTCTCATCCTCAGTCTCATGCTGAAAGAGAACCTCCCAGTCTGCATGCCTGCCCTCTTAGAAACTTTTTTCTTAAATGTCCCTTGGCTACTCTTCAGGTCTAGAGATTTGTACACCAAAGATGCTATCCATCCCCTGAGAACAGCCCTGGGAGAAAGCCCATGCAGTTCCCAGCAGTGGACTTAGGGCCATTTAGATAGGGAATTCCAGGGTCTCCAGAATCTAGGACAGGGTCTAGATGGGCATGTCACTTTAGGCTGTTGGAGTTCCTGTCCTTTCCCAGGTCTTTGCTATTTAAAGTCTTTACTATTTATTCATATTCCTCATTGAACTTAGTATAGAGTCTTGTAAAGTACTGCTTAGTAGATATTGGTTGATTGATGGTTATTTGGTTAACATTCAGTGAATTTTATAGTTTATTTATTCACCATAACCACCACTCTGGAAAATGAAACCCATGAGATAAATATTGTATTGATTACCGTCTCTGCAATCATCTAATAAAACAAATAATTCACTTTATCTCATTGCTACATGTTAGCCTAAAATCATAATTTCTTTTTAGAATAGGCTTGAAATTTTCATGCAGTAGGTATAGAAACCACTCAAAATATCCTGAATTTCAAGTTTGTATCTTGCTAGACTCTTAGTATATTGGTAATACTTAGTATATTGATAATACTGACCACTTAGTTGTCCAGAAGAATCATAGGGGCCCCATCAGTCAGTGCCTGATGGTGTATCTGAAGTAGCAGTTACCATATTGATTGTAATGCCAGTGTTTTTATATCTCTTTATAAAGATGACTCCTAAAAAGATAAAAGTATCCTTTAGACCATGAATTTTAAAAGTTACTGAATTTCATCATATGTTTAAGAAGAAAAAAGAAAATTTCAAACTTGATCATCTCTTCTCTGTTTAGTCTAGCAGCTGCCTTGGACATTTTGCAAAAACATTTTTAAAAATATGATTTGCAATTTTAGACACTGGATCTTTCCTATGAGAATCACAAACAGTTTTTGAGTTCGATTCTCTGTGCTCCAGCTTTTACTCAATCTTGGTCAAAGCCCAGGATGAGAGAGGGAGATGTGTGAAAAACGAAAACTCAGACTCCTCTTCTGAAAAGTTAAAATGAATAAATCCAACAGCAAAAGTATGTCAATTTGAATTTAATGTCTTTAAATCAATAGTTGCATTTTAATGTTTCAAATGATGAGCACATTATAGACAAGTCATGGATAAATAAATTAAAGCTTATTAATACCATTTCTAGGAATCCCAAATAATTAGCAACCGCATGCATGGTGAATTCTAATTCTGTTTATTTACATTTGTATTTCTAAGTCTGGTACTAAGGCACAGGACAAATCAATGAACCACTAATGCAGACTATAGATTGCCTAAAGATGCCATATAGAGAACTAAACTATCACCAGAAGTGATTTAAATAGAATGCAGAATGGGGACTTATAAGTTAGAAATAAAACATAAATAGATGAAATGAGAGGAAAAAAACAATATTTAATTGTTGCTGTAGGTCAACTAGGTTGCATTAGTTTTTCTTTGCAGCAAGTTGTTATGCTTCAACTTGATGCTTTAACAAGATGCACAATGACTATGTCAATGTATCTAACGAAGATGTCCAGTATAATAGCATTTAAGTAAAAACTCAAATTTTGATTAGAGTATCAGTATTCTACTTGAGTCTCATACCTGTGAGAAATTGAAAACTTGTATGATTTTTTTGAAGTTTTTATTTATTTATTTGAAAGAGAGAGAGCGGAAGGGGGAAAGGAGAAACAAACTCCCTGCTGAGCAGAGACTGGGCTTGATCCCAGGACCCGGAGATCATGACCTGAGCCAAAGGCAGATGCTGAACTGACTGAGCCATGCCCAAAACTTATATAATTTTAAATACTTGTATTTTCTAATGTATTTAATACTGTTACCTCTTCTTTCTACATAGCAGTTTTTTGGGGTTTTTTTTGGTTTTTGAAGTAGAAGTATGTATAAATGTGATACATTTGTCATCTGTTTTTCTTTACTAAAAAGTATTAGCAATATTCATTTCAGATAACATTAAGTCTCTTGTGCAATGCAAAGTAAAATTTCTTACAGTTGAAAAAAAGCAGTCATTCTCAGACCTTTTAAAAAATGTCAAAGTGCTGTTAGTTTCAGAGGTTTTATTGGCACATGTCATTTCTCCCTTTTTTGTGGCTTTGCGTGCATCTCACTTTCCCCACCATCATCTGCAAAATAACAATAGCTAAAGGATTTCCTACGATCCCTGACTACTGAAAGACACATTCCTTTCTTTCTTTTCCCTGTCATCTCAAGAAGCTCAAACATTTGACCATGTTCACACATTTCCCCAGGGATGCCACAAGAAGCAGGAGGATGAGGTGGTTTTGTCTTTGTTGCTGCAAGTGTGGCAAATCCCTTTCTGGCAAAGAAAATGAGTGGAAAGATAAGTGAAATGTCAGGATAACTTGCTACTTAACTCAGGTCATCTGTTGAGAGAGAAAAAGAGAGAGAGGGAGAGAGAGATGGAGGGAAACCATACATATTCATAAGCTTTGAGCCTTTCCTGAGGTTTATATAAATCCACATGTAGTCATTCCATTGCTTGGTTAATGCTGTTAATGATAATATGCATTTTCTGCCTATGAAAGAGACAACTCAGCCTTTATTTGGCTACTATAGGGAATATATTTTGTAAGTTTTCCAGGTCATAGAGAGTTCAGTTGGTAGAGCTGAAAGTGGACCTCCCTTGATCTGGAGTCAAGACTGACTCATCATCTGCCTTTGACTTATCCACATATAAGTTGGTGGTCCCTCATCTAGATGACATAATACGGTTTCAGAAGAGAGCAAGGCATGCAACACTGTACTCCAGCTCAATTCTATTATCATAAACGTGTCCTTTGGAATGAAAAAAACCTTAACTTAAAGAACTATCTGCTGAGGTGCTTTCAAAAGTGTCCTCTTCTCAACACTGGTTCTAGGAAACACTCATTTACTTCAAGCTCTAAGTAATTTGATTATTCATTCTCTGGATACAATTTTTCTTTCATGTATATGACTTTATAGTATTAAAATTAAGCAAATTAAGCACACTGTTACATTTTCTCTACATAAATCAGCAAAGAATGAAGTTCCACATGTAGTCATGGGCATAGGTAAATTAGGTGGAGACAGTGAGATGGTATTTTTGGTTTAATCCAAGGTCTTATTGCCAAAATTTCTCTACCCGTAGATATCCAAAATGCATATTATTAAACTTTGGGTTGTGACGCTATCTGGAAAAGGCAAATCATATTAAAATGTTATCTCGTTACTCAGCAATTAACTTGTTACTGCCTTCAACACCTGTGAGCCAGTTAACATGGATACATTAAAAATATGGATCTTTATCTAGGATGACCAATAAAAGGAAGGAAGTTGAGTCTGCCTACCCCACACTGGACATATTGAGAGACCCAGAGCACATCAGCCAGAGTGCAGGGAAAATCTTGAGGTGAATAGAAGTGGTAGGAGGTGGGGAGATCAGAAGGATAGCATCAGAGGGGAACCATCTTGCTTTTTCTGGGGGAGTGAAGGTGACAACTTTCCAGGAGTTCTGGGCTTAGAAGTGACCTCAGTTGTAGGTTCATAACTATGGGAATTGGGACAGTACTGCTTGAGGGACCTTCCTTTTCTGAGGGTAGGCACGATAGAATCACCATCTACGGCAAAGGAGGTGCCAAGGGCCCAGAGGCAATAGCAGCATCATGGAAAGCTCATGGAGATGAGGCACTCAATAATGTGGATGTAGAAGTTAAAGAATATTAGAAAAAAAAATATTGAACATTCTTCTACACTCAGTACTCTATTGGGGAACAAATGGAACCTAGAATGGGCAGAGCCTAGACTTCAGCAATTGTATCAAGGTAGATCTCTCCATACAAAAAAATAACTTTAGAAGGGGTTTAGGATGTACTAGCATTCATGGAGAACTGGATACAATTATTCTCTGGTTAAAGCTTACATTCTAATAGATGAGACAGACAAATAGCAAACACACATGGATAACTTTCAACCCCCACACACAATAGTTAAAAAAAAGGAGTGCAGATTGGCGGGGGGAGGAGATAGAGAATAATAGAAAAATTATTTTGGATGGGGCTGTGCAGAAGAGTTTCACTGAGGAGTTGACAAGTTAAAAACCAAAGAAGGAATAGACAAGCTAAGAACCAGCTGAGGAGTTGACAATTTAAAAACCAAACATAGGGAGGACTCCTCTGCATCCCTGAGTTGCAGTGAGCTTGACAGAGAGAGGAATGGGAAGAGTGAGACATTGAAAGAGCAACAGGGGAGAGCGTGCATACTTTAGGCAAGGTTGAAGGGAGGTATAGGGCCACAGCACTAGGTAAAAGGTTTGGAGTCACAGTAAATAAAATCACTGCAGCTATTAAAGGGGTGTGACAAAATCAAATTTACATTTCGAAATCAACACTTTTGTGAGAATCCAGGGCAGAGCAAGGAAGTAGAGAGGGGCCAGTTAAAGCCATTGTCATCCCAGGGAGATGACATTCACAGGACGAATGTGGTGGAAGTGGGCAAGGGACTGGCTGATAGGTTAGATGTTTATAAATAAACCAAAGTGGGGGGTACAGAGAATGAAGGAACAGGCAGAAGAGGTTTGGGGGAAATTATGAGTTTAGTTTATACATGTTTAGATAGAAGTGTAAGCTAGGCAGTTGCGTATAGAATTTGGGAGGGAAGAGTGATAAAGATGATCTTATGTTTGTGTGTTTAAGTCCCTTTGAAGTGTTTTCTGTATGCCTGTGCCCTTGAAGAAGCAGCTTTTCCTGGCACTGTTATTCATTCACACATTCATTCATTCATTCGTTCATTCATTCCGTAAAGAAGTACTATCATTCAAAGCATTGAGCCAGGTGCTGTGAGGGTATGAAAATGAGTAATGTGTGCTTAGAGGGTAGGCTACACGTGCAGAGAGAGCATGCCTGGCTCCAGCACCTGCGTGGGCTTCAGAATCACGTGGTCCTGGTGCAACATTACTTTGTCCATGAACTAGGCTTGGGCCATGTGCTTAACTGCATGTCTCCTATCTCTAAAAGGAAGGACTCAAGACACTTAGTTCATGGCCCTTTGGGAAATGTTAATGTGACTTGAGAGGATAGTAACCAACACATAGTTTTTAGTAAACCACAGTTAGTGTTGTTTGTAGTAACATTTGCTTATATTAAATTTAGGCTGTGACAAATAAGTATATACATTGGTAAATAGGACGTAGTTCCGAAAAGAAAAGACCAGGATGCCAAAGAATCTTCAGACAAAGCATGTCAAAGAACCCAAAATAGACTAGATGTTCAGCTTTGAGGAAGGCTTTCAGGGATATTTCGTGACTGCATTAAAGTGGAATTCTGATACAAAAAAGATTAGGTGCTCTCATTTTGAAAGCAAAATTAACCTGGATGGTTTTCCTTACTGGTTAGTGAATTCCCTAGTAGGACAGTGTTCAAGCTCAGTCTAAATGATCTTTAACTGAAGGGAAAGTAGAGGGCCAAATACTCATATAAGGGAAGGCTGAAAAGGATGACCTCCTGTTTCTTTTACTTTAATCCTGGTGCCACTTCTTTCAAGGAATTTATAATCTTTTGGAGTACTTAAGACATAGAAGAAATGTACTGTCTTGCAAATCAGCAAGGGGTATGCTGTTTCAGAAAATTTTCTTTCAAATGCAGCAAAACTCTTTTTTTCAAAGAATTCTTTAAAAAAATCAGTGTGTTAAATGTGAGCCCCTTTGGTAAAGTCTGGCCCATGCCAGATATTTAGTCATATTTAAATAGTGATTTAACTTTCAGTGTTTTAATATTGTCTTCTTGACTAGATTTTTATATCCAGGAAAACTTAAATGGACAATTCAATCAGCCAAGTTCTTTGAATTTAATATTTGGGTATGTCACCTGACAAAACAATATTTGCCCCTCCAGTTCCTAAAGCTTATTCTTGAAAGTGCATCATCATAATTTTATAGCCATGATAATGACTTACGAAGTTAATAGAAAATAACATTGACATTGAGATAATTCAGATATATACCCCTCACTTTGTGTTTAGTTACAGACTGACTACAGAAATGAATCAAATTGAGGTATGTTTTTAACACAGATACAAGCTATGAACTAAACTCTCTGTCAGTTTTGTGGAAGGTTTTCCCAATTCCATGCTGCAACAACTTATAAGAGGACCAACTTATAATGAAGTCCCAGTGCTGCCTCCTCTTGTCCTCTAGGAATTCAGATCCTGGGCAGAGGCCATTATCTTCTTGAACTATCATTCGACATTCGGAATGGAAGGTTCAGGGCACATGAATAATGCCACATGAGGAGGGGAATACCTGTGTGTTCCCAAGCTTACCAATTCTCATATGTCTGCCTATATACCAATGGTGGCAGGGCTACAGTAAGAAGCCAATTATTTAAGAAAGTTTTGTTTTGCAGTAAGGCAGCTTCTCTGACTGCTACACATTAATTCCTGGCTCTAGATATCATGGCCACCTGGTTAGTTTTGCCTGCACATGTCAGCCCACAACAAAACAACTCTAATCTACAACTCTATCACTACTAAGCAGAAAAGAGATTAAGGCTCCTGTTGGACCTGATTGGAGAGTAATTATGATTTAGCCTACTGGAAGTCTTCCTACTAGGACCATTTGACCTGCTTCCATGTTACAGAAAGAAGCTTCTTCTATTAGGAGAACTTGAGCAATGGACAGACCTCACTTACAGAGATCCCTGTGGGATCTTGATGGTCCAACAGAAAGGGTCTCTGCTCCAATAATATCCTAGAAAGAATGCTCCTAGGGAAGGGGATGCAGTCTTGGAATCCTGGAAAAGTAGAAATATAGCTAGTTGGAAAATATTATTAATGTATAAATGTCCCAACTTGTTTTTAACCACTGAATTTATCAAGCTCTCCTTAAGAAAACCAAAAGCACACTGGTGATTTCAACAGTAGAAAGTAGTATCACAAGTCAGTTAGAGAAACTTTGAAGAGACGGCAAAGATAAGAAGGAATCCCTGTGGTGACTCGGAAGTAGATATTACAGGAAGCAACTTCCGCTCCCGGCCCCAGGAAAAGAATTTGGAGTCATTAGACAATTGGAGGAAGGCACGGAGCTGGAACCAGGCTTCCGAGGAGGGAACACTGACCAGCTGCTGCCTCAGAAGCTGGGAGGAGGATCCCTGTAAGGTTGGGACATAGTTCTGTGAGGAGGCACCATGGGGCTGGTCCTGGGAGGGGAGATAAAATTTCTCAGGTTGGATTCATCTGCTGTTTGGAACCAAACAGAGCTACCAGAGTTAAGAAGCATCTATGAACAAAAATACGTGTAAGAGCCTCTTCCTCCTCCAGCCTTTATGTTCCCCTCAGGGTATCACTTGGGAGAATAAGAAGATGCGTTTAGAGCTGAGAGACAATGGCCTAATAACCAGCATAGTCGCAGTGTAAAATTTACCTGACACTTCGTTTGGTTGTCTTCTGACATGGGTACTTCACCCTATCAATAAGGAAAATAAGGCAGAGAAATGTAATGTGACTGGGATTTCAAACTTGAGCCCCAATCCCCGAATGCCAGCCTATAGCTCTTTCCCCTCTGGCAAACATTTTTTGAGGAGTCTTTTTTTCAGTGGGAATTAATGTGATAATGTTCAAGAAGAAACAGTCTTCTGAAACAGAGATACCTGCATTTTGTAAGTAGATGTCAAGTCCTCAAAGCCTTCTGCCTCTTTTACGGGACCTCGGTGCTCGTTAATCTAGTGCCTCCCATCCTGTTAACAGTCAGTAAAAACTTGCTTTCTCTTTTGAGAAATTAAAAAAATAAATGATTCTGAAGTAATCATCAATGTGCTTTCATACATGTCACCATTTGTATTGTTGAGGCAGGAGGGCTGAGAGCTAGCTTCCTGCCCATTCAGTTTGATAAGTAGGGAACTTGGGTCTCTAACATACTGGCCGCTTACATGAATCACTTAAAAAGTACATGAGAAGGAGATGGTGAGTAAATAGCCTATCAGAGGATCAATCCATACATTTAGTTCTCATGCCATTGTACTAAAATTATTCTTTTGTTTTTGACATTCTATTTAAAAAGCCTATTAAATCATAATGTTCAAAGTAGAAAAAATATCCCTCTGTGCTCTTGCGTAAAGTATAGAAAAGTACAAAAGGTGTTTAAGATGTCTGACTGGATTTTCTTTTTTCCATCGCTGGTAGAAAACTATATCCAAAAAAGTTTAGAGATACTGAAGAGAACTTACTGGAAACAAAAGAGACATATTGGGAAAAAAGCTTGTGGATCCAATAACAAGGGCAGTAGTGTTGTTCTAAAATTTGTTTGTCCTTTCCTTCAGCTTATACTATTTACATATTCACTAATTTTACAATGGAGACCTCTTGAACATATCAATAGGTCGATAAATCCATGATGTTAATGGAGCCATCTTTAACTTGGTCTTGACGGGAGGGGTTCTGTGGATGGTATATTATATTGCTATAAAAGTTGGTACTAAAAAGATTTGTAAATATTGATTGAGACTTTTAGCATGCCAGTCAAACAGAAAAGGTAGTGTTATAGACTTGGGTACAGCCTGAATCCATTCAAAGAATTAAATGAGATAAGCTTTTTGGTTTCCTGAGATTCAAACCATCTCTTGCCGTTTTCTTTCCCTTCCTGTGCTCCACAAGGTGCTGTTTCCCATCTCTGGGCCTTTCCACCCTTTCTCTTCTATCTGGAATGTCCCCATCGACACTCTGTCAACAAATGCACCCTTTTTCAAAGGCCCACTGTAGCCCAGTTCCTTTACCTTATTCTCTCTCATCTTTACCTTATGCTCTCCCACATAATCTACTGTTTATCATAAATCATTATTCTCTCCCTTCTTAGCAGTCCTTAGGAATAATACACTTTGCCATTCATTGATCCCGTTACTTCAAGGCTATTTAATATATCTTGCTCCTGGACTATGAGCTCCTCAGGCAAGGTTTTCATCTTATCTTTACCATCTATCCACCTCTCCCTGCACCAGCTGAGAGTAAACCGCAGGTATATTCTGAATGCTTCCTTGCTTGGATACAGCAATTTCCAATTCCCAAAGCACTCTTACAGATATTTTTCTGAATAATGTGGGAAATATGGGAGCTAGATAATGTCATTTCCTTATAATTAAAGACACTGAGACTCTGATTGGTTAAGGGGATGTCTCATGGCGAAAAAAGTCAGCAAATGAAGAGCTAGGACTAGATATTAGAGTCTCCAAAAATAAGTTCAAAGGTCTTTTGGTTACAAATTTTAAGGTATTTTTCTCCATGCATTATCCTAGGATAAATTCAAAATAAAAAGGGTGGGGGGAGTAAAACAAGGCTATAATTATTCTCTAAGTGTGTTTTATATATTTATTTTACCAGAATATTCTAGATTATTTTGTTTAAAGTTCAGATGACTGAGGCCCCACTGCAACTTGATGAATCAGATCTCTTGGTGCAACCTAAGAATCAAACTATATTTCAGAATTTACTGATACAGAAAATTGAGCAATTGAGGCAAACTGCGTGGTTATATTTTGTTACCTTATGAGTTCAAAGAGTGAAAGAACACTTTCCTTTGCAACTCTATCACTTAGAACAAACTCTGAATTTTTAGTTTCCTAATATTCTGTCTCCTTCATCTCTTGCAGTGTCACTTTCATGGAGTGGATATAAAATAGGTATAAAACCTCCATAAAACATCCATCAATACATTTAACTGTAGCTGTCAACCCCTGGGGTATGTTTAAAGGTGAGAGGTTGGGACAGAAAGCCATAGGTAGCAGAACATTATATTTTGCCAGCGCCATTGACAGGCAAAGATCCTTTCATTTTTAGAGCACGTACTCATTTTTAATGGAGACTGCTCTTGTTTTCTCTTAGTCTACATGTGTGCAAAGGCAATCTGGAACAAAACTAGCAATGCTCCTAGAAATATCGTTCCTGAGACATGGGTAGTTTTCTCTTCGAGAACAACTTCAGAGAGAAATCTTTGCCACGATTGTGGATGTTTGAAAAGTGCGCTTTTTGACTGGAAGTAGATTGAGCGTGCTGGGATGGAATACGTGTAGAATGAAGACAGTTCAGGGTATAGCCCACTACGATGCAAAGGGAAGACAATACCAGGAGAGAGAAAGACCAAGACTGTAACAGGGGTCTTTGTACATCTTGAGTATCTCAGCATAGAGTAATTCATCAACAACGCCAGCCCTCCATGTGAATGCCTTTGCAATCTCTCTGCTATGCCATCTTTCTTTATATCTGTATGTAAATACATATATACATGTGTGAATGTCATTGTATTCTTTATTTCAAAAGTTATAATTTATTCAACAACCATTAACTGAGTGCCTTTAGATAGCCCACAAATACACAATTTCCTTCATGTTTGGCCCATTCTCTTTCACTTATTCCCCCTTTCCTGTTTTGTTTGAGTCATATGGCATGCTGTATGGACTAAAGCAGGTTGTATTGGACTTAATAACTCATTCTAGCTCCAGCCATGTGTACAGTGCTTATTATTTGGGAAGGTTCCACCCACTAACAGCTCTGGCTTCAGAATATATTGTTTTCTGAGCTCTTCTGACATCACTCAGGCGTGCCGATTGTACACAAACAAATATGTCTGGGCTTGATAAGGCTAAATTGCATATAAGCTCAAGCTCTTCTTTGCTATTATGTTTAAACAAAAATAACCATGTTATTTCCAGATCCAGTCAGACCACAAGAAAAGCTACCAGCTCTTGCCAAATATCAAAGGATAGATTGGTAAGAACAGAGGGGAAAAAGACAAAACTTATTTTCTTTCTTAGAACAAGTAAAGCAAACAGTCCAATTGGAAGGCTAGAGGCATTGTTTGATGGACTGGCCTGGGGCTGAAGCCAGCTTCCCCATGCCTTTATCCCCTCTAGTCAGAAAGGAGCACTTTCTAAAACAGGCAATACTGACTGTATTAGTCAGGGTTCTCCAGAGAAACAGAACCACTGGTATCACACACACACATACACACAAACACACACTCACACATATTTGTATATTATAATGCACACATACATACTTACATATAAGTATATGTATGTGTGTGTGTGTGTGTGTGTATGTATAAAGAGAGAGATAGGTTCATTATTAAGGAATTGCCTCACATGATTATAGAAGCTGAAAAGCCCTTCAGATCTGCATTCAGGAAATTATAGATCCAAGTGACCTGATGGTGTAGTTCTAGTTTGAGTTTGAAGGCCTGAGGACCAGGAAAGTCAGTGATGGATGTTCCAGTCTACAAACTAGCAGGCTTGAGATCCAAGAAGAGCCAATGTTTCTGTCTGAGCTCAAAGGCCAGAGAAGAGCAATGTCCCAGTTCAATCAATCAGGTGGGAAAAGTTCCTTCTTATTCAGACTTTTTGCTCTATTCACGTCTTCATTTGGTTGGATAAGGCCCACTCCAAATGGAGGGCAATTTACCTTACTTTGCCTGTTGATTCAGATGATCTAAAAACACACTCATGTACTAACCCAGAATAATATTAACCAAATGTTTGGGCTTCCATGGCCCAGTCAGGTTGACATATAAAATTAACCATCACACTGACCTTGAATTCAAGACTTCAGCAGACTGGAGACTTGAAGGCCATGGAGTTTAAACCACTACTTAGGACAGGTATCCCTTCCTCCGCCTCCACCGTTGTCATCCAGATTCTTCATGTGCATCTCAAATTATACTTTCCCTGGGTGGCCCACTCTGTTGCTGGAAATGTAGACTGAAACATTTATTTGTATCTGATCTAGTCACTTCATATGCCTACATCTGTGATCGAGTCCTTCCTCAGCTTGGAATTCTTCCTTAAGTAGGTCTTTCCCTTTGAGTCTTCTTGTGTGTTGTCAGACATATACCAAGTCTTCTGCCCCCAGGAAGTTCACTCTAGTAAGAAGGGGCTAGCAACCATAGAACAGAGAAAAGATTGTAAATGTGCCAAGATGTACAAACAGCTCATGGAGGAGGATGGGAGGCATAAGGATCAGCATTCCTACACCTAGTCCTTGCTGTAAGCAAACTGACTAGAACTAATCAATCATGCCGTGGACTAGCACCCTGGGTGTTTCTTATATTGCACTAGATGCTATACAGAAATATGAACTCTGAACCTGTATGGTTACGACATAGATGGAGGAGAGGTAGAGAAAGGGCATGTTACAAATGCAGCAAAATGTACCAAGCAATATTTGAAAAACAGTCAGTGGGTGGTCAGGCTGAACAAGCTCAGAGGAGGAAGTATTCATTGGAGGCAGGTGGCTGAGAAGGGGTTTGTGTTTTGGGTGGGTGTTGTTTATCTTCTTCTGAAGGGAAGGAAAGAGTTCCTGGGAAAAGGAAGGGGTCTCTGTAAAGGAAGGAAGATGGGAATGAGCATTTCTATTCAGGAATTGTTGGTTGAGTGGTCATACCGCTGAGATGCCAGCTCCTGAGCTTTCTAAGGTAAATTACTCACAATTAGAAAATGCCTTAGGCCCAGACACCATCGGGCTCCATAAGATTAGGAGAAAATCCTGAAGAAGTTTGTTGGCTCTAGGGATTTAAGGTATTTATTTACCCAGACTGTAGGAGCTGTTCAGACAGATATGAAACTTGCCTGCACACATCTGTCCCCCTAATGGGCTGCATCATGTCCCCGGTGGCCACTGCTTGGGATGAACAGAAATTTCAGTCTCTCTCCGCACCAATTTTCACACCCCAGCTGCCAAGAAGGGGCGCAATTAATGTTGCTTCTGACAGTTATTCCAGTTTGGGTCCAGGCCCCTGGGATGAAAAAAATCTCACTGGGATAACTAAGAGTTGTATCTAGACTTGCAGTGTAAAGCTGCTTTAAAAAATTGAATTCAAATGTTTCAGATGGCTGCTAGGCAGTGGTGTCTTGGAGAATCTTTAGGATCACAAAAATTATATCTCTTTTATCCTTTAATTTGTTTTAAAATAATAATTGGGTGTATAACGTGTGCCCAAGCATGTGCTAGCTGCTGTAGAGTGGATACAAGAAAAAAGAAGGTAGAGAGTCTGGCTCTAGTGAATTAGACATCTAGTTGGAGGAACAAGTTACTGATGATGATACAGCATCTCAAACAAGGTAGTTGCTCTAAACAGCTTTGTTGAATAAGTCAGTGAGATGCAAAAGACACACGGGAAAGTAAAACTATTGAAAAGATTTAAAAAAAAAAAAGATCCACAACAATTAATTTAGTCCCAAATTGTTGGCATCCCCTCCCATGCTGTCAGATTTTTCCTAGTACTAGTTCTCTTTGATTACATGAAACTTTAAGAGAGTAAAAATATTGTGCATGCCTTTTCTTCCCACTGCAGAACCTCCATGCCTGCAGTTTTTGCTATGAGAAATAGGTAAGTACAATTAGTTTGTACCTCACGTCTGGTTATCACTCAGCTGAGCCGGCTGCTGAAGCTTTACATTTTCACGTAACACTCCTGTACATATCTCCTTTTTTAATTATTTCTACAGGTTTTAATTTGTAAACTGTCATGTGAGATTTGGGGTTGCATTTTGCCAGAGTAACTGATATGATTGCGGAAGCAAATTACCATTTTACCTGAAGCTTTTTCAGACACAGAATTATTACATATTTCTAGTGTTGGGGGGGGTGCTCTCCAGAACAAGCTTCTAAGCAAACACAACAATTCTGGTCTCCTGAAAATTGATATATTCAATTAAATGCTCACAATCTGGTTAGCTTTCAATAAATACCATTTAAAACTGAAGGCCTCCCTGTTATAAGCATGACACCAGGTAATGAAGCTTGTATCGTTGTTGCTTTCAAGATTTTCATCCAGTAATATGCAGCTTCAAAACTCTTATCATTGAGCTCCAAAAGCAATTTGACTCACATTATAGGTCTCTTGCAATAAATACCATCATTATTTTAACTTGATACTCCTTGTAGTAAAACCTTTTAATTTAGGTCCCACCAAATTGAGAAGAGGTGGAACTAAAATTTGAATTTAAAAAAAAAAAAAAAATCCTTTTTTCTTTATAGAGAGATGGAGGAGTGTGATGTAGTTATAGAAAACCTCCATAAAAGCAGGAAGGAACAAAATATTTTAAGAAATGTCAACAGTTAATAAGCTGTGAAAACCCAAAAAACAGTCACAAACACATATATAATTAAAAATAACTTTTGGCAATAATTATGAATATAGATTTAACCATAAACACAGCACACATATATATGTATGTATGTATATGCATATGTATATAAATGTCTGTGTTTATGTACATATTTGCAAGTTACGAATGACTTTCAGTGATCACTATCATATGTGCTAAATGATACTAATGATCTCTGTGTTGGAACGATTAAGGTCCAGTTATCATAAGTCCTTGAACGTAATAGAATTGAATTGAAATGCCCACAGAACTGACTTCATTAATTCACAATGTCTTGCCCTCTAACGAGAGTGAATTGATGTTTTCGTTCTAGTGTATTTAATCAAATACTGGAGGAGCAAGAAGGAGGAGAGGGTGGAGGGGAAAGGAGTGCAGGCAACTTTTACTTAATATTTTCACTGAGAAGTCACAGCTGTCAATTCTCATTGACATTTTCCTATACTCTGCTTAATTAATGCCTTTATTGCCATAAACTGAGTGTTTCTGCTTGGTAAGTAAAAACTGGGAAGGAAAGCCCTTTAATTTGACATTCTGCCTCCTCCAAGTAGATGTTAACCAGCAAGTTTAACTAGCTCTCTTTTCTGATCACGATCTGATAAGCATTTGAGCATGTAAATGCCTATTCTGGGTAAGATATGAAAGACCTTGGATTTCATACCATGGAATTAGCACCAAAGAGGAACCATTAGGAGAGTTTAGCAAGGCCATAGATCAATTTCACTGTCATTTTTAACAAGGCATCTCTGGCTACAACATGGTAAGAATGGATTGAAGTGTGTGGGAGTGCCTGGCATAAGTAAGTTTTCTAATGGTCCAGAGTAGAACTGATGAACTGACCCAGGAAAGGACATTGAGTATGATGGTGAAAAAAGCATATTCAATCTAGATTTAAGGTATGTAACTAAGAAGATTGTGCCTGAGTATGTACTGGGCTTGAGGTTTGGGAAATTATTTGTGATATTCCTGAGTGTTCTGCCTTGAACATCACACAGACATCAGTGTCGTACTCATAAGAGGAATTAAGGGGACACTATGCAAATCTGTTGGGAAGACTACCTAAATCCTCTGTCTCAGCGAGATTGCAGTATTAACTCTGGAGGAAAATTCAAGTGCAGAATTTAACCATTGAGGATGTATTATTTGCTAGACACTGTGTTACGGAATTGCTTTTAAAGTAACAGTGACCAGAAAATGTAGAAATTTACTTCGGGGTCAAATTGAGTGGCTAAAAATTAAAGTATTGGAGAAACTTATTGGAGAGGTGCCAGAGTCAGTAGGAGCCTCACTCAAACTGAGTTACATGTTAGTCCTCAATATGCTTAGAAGTGAGAAGCGGTCTCCTGAGTTAAGATGGGACTCATAAGCAAAGGCACTGTGGCCAGTGTGTTGGGGCAGGGGGAGGGCTGTAAAGAAATCAAAATTTTAGAAAAGGACATAGCTGGGCATGAAATCTGGCCATTACTCTTTGGGTACTCTTGCCTTGGTGCCTGTTATAAATAGCAGTTCTCTAATGGAAGTGGGACAGTGGTACTGTTACTGTGGTTGTTACATAGAGCACCCATGCTGGACAGAGTTAAAGGTAGGTTGGTTTTTCTTAACAGACAGATCGGTAAGTCAGTGAACAGAGGAAAAAGAGGCACAAAGTTGTATAATTATGATATGCGCACTTTTTGGTATGTAGATTATATTTCAGTACAAAGATTGGGAAAAAAAAAAAACAGTATCCCAGTGAGGATGATAAATTACATGGTCTTTCAGGAAGGCTGGGACCAGCACTTACAGATCACCATATAGTTTAGTACTTAATGGAATAAACTAAGTCTCCTAGTGAACTAGCATCTTTCCTCACCATTTCTGACCTCCTCATAAGCCCTATAATGTCCTGTATGGTTCAAACCCTATTCTGTGGCTGGAGTTCAGTAAATGCTCATTGAACTGAATTTTACTAGTTAGAGGGGGGAAAAAAAGAACTAGAAAAATAAGAAAGATGACCAGATAGAAATATACTAAAAAAAAAAAAAAATTAATTTACACATTAAACCACAGAGCTACTTTTTTAAAGTGCTGAATTCTGGAATTTTGCTGAAATGTCCATGGGGCAACAGTTTGCTTCTTATTCCATCTGTGTTTCTCCGCTTATATCAACAGTACTAGAAATGTCTCAAAAAGTGCATTTTGTGAGTTTCCAATGACTTACTTGCTCACTCATCTCATTATCTGGCAGGCCGTTTGTCTTTCTTTTTTTCTCCCATCTAACAAATGTAAAACCTCCAGGGTTTTCTATACATATCCTTTTTGAAAATGTTTGTTTCTGTTTGTATGTGGGTGTGTGTTTCTCTAAAATACAGCCAAAACCCATTAGAATATGCTGTCAGAGTCAGTGGTAGGATTTTGTGTCATTTCCCTTTCGACTTGAAAAATAGCATTTTAAAAAAAATATTTTTCATACACGACATTTTTCTCCCTATTCACTTTGATAGCACCACCTGCTTCGGGAAATATATATTTTCCACAAACCACTCAAATGAACTAATCCATTTTCACTATGTGTCCTTTTTGGCAAAATATCTACAGAATTTGCTTTCATAAAGATAAATTCTGTTGCTTTGCTTCTGTCTTATTTTTTTCTCTCTCTCTCTCTTTATGAAAGGAAAATGATTCCTTGTTTTCTTCCTTGCGGGGGAATGCATACAGAAATGAAATTCTAGGAACAATTAAAACCAATGAGTGAAACTCTGGTTTTGGACAAATTTATTTTAACCTTTCTGTTTTTCCTTCTCATTTGTAAAATGAGAATTTTGGAGCAGGTGTCTTTCAAGTTTCATTTGCCAAAGATTCTGTGATTTTTGTCATGATATTTTACCTGGAATTAGAGGCAGATGTAACATGGGTTTCTCGGTGTGCTGTGTGGTACATCAGGTATCATGATTTGTAGAATTAGTGGTACTTGGTGGCAGTTTTCCCATGTGGGGGGAAAAAAGAGGTTGGAATCATCTTTGGAATTATATTTTAATTGCCTAAAAGGGGCAAGAGACCAAAAGAAGGAAGGCAGAATGGGGCCCAAATAGATTCTGTTTTTTACAGACCATTCAAAGGGATTAGCCATCAGCAACTTCTCTTTGACAGGATGTACAGGTATGTTCCCCATGAGCCTGCTTCCCAACTTGGGTTCCCAATACTGGGAGTTTGCCCAGAAGTATTCTAGTTGAGGTGTCAAGATGAAAAGAGGCTTGTGTCTCAGTGTGGACCTAACATCTCTGAGCTTGAAGTTCTGTATTTAAGAATGTGGCAAATCTCTACTTAAAGTTGAGAGTCAGGAAGTTTAATATCAATGAAACTACTCTTTATGATCAGATATGTGAGCATGGGTGCATACGTACAGACACACATATATACACATACAGAAATGTACATACACATATATACATATGTATCCATTTATATAAATTTTAGTGCATCTCTTTTGACAGAGATGTGTAGACCAGACATCCTCTACATGTGCCGAGCCGAAATTGTTAAGATCCAGACTGATCTAGATGGAGCATATCATATTAGTCTTAAAGAGTCCACCTTGAGAATCATCTCATGTTACAGAGCTCAGCATTTCTTGGCATTTGGATGCTTTGAATTCTGAAAAGCCAACCAGTGCTTTGAAAACGTTGTTAAGTGCCCATCTTTGAATCTCACTTAATCGTGAAGGGGTTTTGTGTTGTGGTGACATAGTCAGCAGCACTGCTGACAGTGCTCCAGTTTTTTGGGAAGGGTGATGGGGAAGAAAAGGGAGAGGGGAACAGAGAGAGGGAAAATATGCGTTGAGCACTCATTGTGGGCTAAGCCTGTTGAATGTACTGCCATTAAAGATATAATTACCTCAGGAGGTAGATATTATTGTTAACCCCACTTGAGGAATGAAGAACTATAAATACTCAATGACTTGCTCAAGGTTACATAAATGCTGAATGTCAGACCCAGGATTCAAACAGAGGCAGCTTGACTGCAAAACCTAAGGCATCAACCACTTCTCTAAATTAGCTTCTCTCCTCTCGATTTCCTGAGCCAAATTCATTGCAAGGGAGAGTGACTTCTAATCAGGATTTCAAAGCTAATTTCGACATGGGTACCATTAATCCCTCCATTGGACAACTTCATGCCCACTCGCTCACTCAATGCTTTTGGCAGCCGGTGAAGTGGGGCCCCAGCTGTGGAACGGTGCAGCTGCTCAGTGCTAGGGCTCTGTGTGAATCGTGGTGATGGTACATTTAAGAGTGCACTGGGCCAGGCACTGGAAGACCTGGGCTCTTTCTAATCCATTCCTGCAATGAGCTACCTTCATGAGGTTAAGCAAGTCCTCTCATCTCTCTAGGAACACGGATAATATCTGTCCTACTGTTGTTTTTAAATGAGATATTGCGAAGAAGTCTCAAAGAATGTGCATAACAAAAGAGAGCGGTTACTGTTATTACCAGTCCTTATTTTAACCAACAGGATAACATGTAGCCGGAGAAATAACTGGCAGACTGTCAGTGCTAAGTAACAGTATAAGTGCAAGGATAAAAGGTGATGAGGGATGACAAGACCAATTTGTTTGGACTTTTAGTCCAATGCTTTGCCATCACCTCCTACTAATCCCTCATGCCCATTTTATTTCTACGGGCTTAAGTAAGATAATTCACAAAAGCTATGTCTCGACAACGATTTGCAGTCCCTTCCCTTCTCAAAATAGTTAAGAGATGTTAGGAAATGTGATCTTGTGTGTCTGTCCGAGGCAGCGTGATTTTAATTCTTGTGTGTGGAAAGCCCACGGTACTGCTAACCAGAGCTGAGCCCGAAGCATTTCTTGTTGTTCACACTCCTTTGTTTAGTGTGGACTCAGGTTACTCCCATTCTGGGATGAAGAAGCCATTGCTACCTGCCGTTCTTGAATGTCCCTGTAAGCAAGATTTTCCCAAGAGCTTTCCTCCGAAGAAAAGCAGAGCAGGAGGCGGGTTTTCAAAGTGACTACGGCATGGAAGAATCCCAGCCTCTAGGGAAGGAAAGGTCTCACCACAGGCTATTATTGGAATAGAGCTCTGAGTTTGTAAGTGGAAAGTGAGATTCCACTTGCACGTGCATGCACACTGGAGGTGCCTGGGTGCCAGTGACTGGAGGGACTCACAGACGCCTCCTCAGATGGCATCTGTCTTCCTCTGTTCACTAGGAAGGTGTGCAGTCACGCTCTTCTCTGTGCCGAGCTTGGGAAGGAAATCGTGTCAGAGCAGGCAGTTGCTGTGATGCCAAAGATAGGAGAAGGAGTGCCTCTCAGGGTGAATTTCCACTGACATAAAGCAGAAGAATGGTGTGGTGGGAAGAAAATTGGATGGGCAGCCAGGACAACTGGGTTCTTACCCAAGGGACAAATGGCCAAACAATTAAGTCTCTGGGTCTGTCGATTCATCTAGAAAATGGACTTACAGAGCCCTCAAGTTCCTGCCTAGGACTAAAATGATAAATTCATAGATTCTTTCACTATATATCAGTCCTTAGACATTCAGACTCACTTACCAGTACTGTTGTGGAGACCCCCTGATACAGTACTTATTAACCCAATATGCCTCTTTATTGTACCATTGGTACCTTTTTAATGTCTGTGAAAATACCTTCCGGATTTAGGGTTCTAAGATTCTTTAGTCCATAATTTATCAGTTGTGCATACACTGTATTTCAATAGAAACAGTTTTGTCCCCTCCTTATGCTTTACTTCACAACAGCTGGATCCCCTGTGTACCCTCAAGTACAGGTTCATACTTGTCCCTCTGAGCATCAGACCTCACTATAAAAATGCTCCATCCTTGTTCTCATTAATGGTCTCTTTTGTATCAGTTTAACTTACACTGACAAATTACAGTGTATAAGTGCTTCCTAAAGGTCTAAAAATGTTAATTATCACAATTCCTGTGGTAGTATTAATAGTAAACACAATAATCTACATTTTAAAATTAAGCATTTTTTGAATTCTGTCTCTGCTACCTAATAGCTGGTGACTCTTGGTAAGTTACCTAACCTCTCTGGACTTCAGTTTCCTGTCTTTGTAAAATAATGATAATGAAAGTACCTAATTCATAGAAGATTTTGGAATACATATGTGCACACAAACACAGGCACGTGTATACATACAAACAAACAAATAAATATTTTTATCCAAGTTCTTTAGATTTGTCTGTAAAATGTTCAATATTTCTTGAAAAATAAATCCATCCTACTAGATGAAGGTTTATCTGCATAGAGGGTATTCTAGCAAATGTAACACATTTTTCCAGAATAAAATTATCTAAATGTTCTGCATAAGAACAGCATTTTCTGGAAAATACATATGAATTTCCACAGCAATGTTGTTGAGATTTCCTTTGGTTTATTTTTTAAGTACTAGTATAATTGTCAGACATCAGTCTTACCTTCTACGATAATAAAATAATTTGGTAGTTTGTCTCAGAAACTAGAACATGAGTTTTCCTATGAGAATGATTGCATATTATGTCTCAAGTAATAGTCCCCATACCATATGACATAAATAGAAACTTACTGAGTACTTCTTAATCAGCTACTTGATAACCCAACTCCTCTAAACTAGTGGTTGTCACCCCTGGAGTCACACTATTGGCATCACCCAGGTTCTAATTTAAATGGTTTTGAATGGTTCCCAGACATCAGTACTCTTTTTAAGATTTATTATTTATTTGAGATAGAGGGAGCATGAGCAGGCAGAGGGGCAGAAGGAGAGACTCTCAAGCATACTCCTTGCTGAGCATGAAACCCAAGTCGGGACTTGATCTCATCATGACCCTGGTATCTGACCGGAGCCAAAATCAGGAGTAGGTCTCTTATCTGACTGAGCCACCCAGGTGCCCCCAGGCATCAGTGTTTTTTAAGAGCTTCCCAGTGATTTTAATATGCAGCCACAGCTGAGAAGCACCTCTCTGCTTTCCATAGAAGTTTAATTTTCAATGCCTTTGGTCCCTAAACCTCTCAAGGATCTCAAGGGCTCTTAAACACCAAAGAGACCAAAATGATAGCAAAGATTCATCATTATTTTAAACATGGGAGTATAAAAAGATAAAGTCATATTGGACCTCTTAACCATTATCAAAACAAGGAGTACTTTAAAGTACCTTTAAGATGTTGAATAAACATGGCAGGTAAATAAGGGCCGAAGACAAGAAAAGTAACAGAGCAAGTTTTGTTAACTGAGAGAAGAAAAAGTAACAAAGAACCATAGCAAGTACAGCTTCAGATGTTCTAGATAATATACTATAGTATGATGTATATATACATATATATATATTTACACATGCCAGTTATAAAAAATACTTATCACCGTAACCTTTACCCTAATACTTACACCCTAATCTTTAACCTAAACTCCAGTCTCATACTTCCATCTACTTACTCAATCTCCCTATTTGCCTGTCTATAGGCATTTCAAACAATGTGTCTTTAACCACTCTCTTGATTTCACCTTCCTTTTATTTATTTATTTTTTTAGATTTATTTATTTATTTAAGAGAGAGCACACACATGAGCATGTGAGTAGGGGGAGGAGCAGAGGGTGAGGGACAAGCAGATTCCACTCTGACCACGGAGCCTGATTTGGGGCTTAATCTCAATAGTCCGAGATCATGACCTGAGCTGAAATCAAGAGCTGGATGCTTGGGGGCTCCTGGGTGGCTCAGTCATTAAGCAGCTTCTTTCGCTCAGGTCATGATTCCGGGGTCCAAGGATCAAGCCCCACGTCCCTGCTCAGTGGGAAGCCTGCTTCTCCCTCTCCCACTCCTCCTGCTTGTGTTCTCTCTTTTGCTGTCTCTCTCTCTCTCTCTCTCTGTGTGAGTCAAATAAATAAATAAATAATCTTAAAGAAAGAAAAAAAAAAAAGAGTTGGATGTTTAACTGACTGAACCAACCAGGCATCCTTTGATTTCACCTTCCTTTAATCAAGCTCTTCCTAATGTCTTTGAGTCCTCATTGCTTAGCACCTGGCCTGGCTCACCAAGAGAACTGAAAATGTTTATTGAATTAAATAACAAAAAAAAAAAAAAGAATGAAGGATTTATTGTTTTGGAATTCAGGTAATTGAAGTCTCCTGTCTTCCCTTAATACACATTATCCCTACAAACTTCACAGCAGAATGCAATTAGAGATGGAAATAAGAAATACTCCAGGGATATGATGTAGGTACTTACCTGGTCTTTCTTGCCAGGTTCCTCAGTCTTGAAGCTCTTTTCTTATTCTATCTCTGTTTAAAAAAAAAAAAAAAAAAATCTGTTTTTGTTCTTTGACATTAACACTGATATTCAGTCTCCTAGCTTTAGATTTTTTATTTTTCCACATGGACTTAGCTTATCTATAAGGAACTGCATTACTTAGAGTAAATCTCTATTACAGTTTGAAACTAAAGCCAACAGGACCTTCCTGGTTTAACATTGTCAGAAAATTCCAACACTCAGAAATTCTGGATAATTAGGCATGTTTTCTTAACTGGCACCCTTAATATTTATTGTAATAATATATTCTTAGTGCATTCTAGGGTCAGAGGCTTAAGCAAAACTACTTGGGTAATTCCAGCAACTGAGGAACTATTAGATTATTTCTCAGACATTGCCATAGATTTACTCTTTTCTGTCCATGTTCAACAGCTTTATTTATAAAGAGAACAGAGAACAGAAGGAAAATTCATATTATAGAAATGGAAAAAGTTTAGCCTATTCATAGACTAAAAAGATAAAATACTATTTAATACTTGGGAAATTAATCTCATTTTTCATCACATTGAAAGTATTTTCTTATCTAAATTTATTTTAACATCCAGATATTTTGGATCTCTAATTAATTTATATATAGGCTTTCTTTTTCTTTACAGAAAACAACCAGAACTGACTTTGAGCCAGTATATGCAGGCATGGCTTTATGGAATGCTTATGACCAACATCCATTTTGACCAGTTGAGCATCTCTTATGATTCTTAAGTATTTTGAATATCACTCCTATAAACACCAATCAACAAGTTATCTATTAAACATCACCATGGGTAGAATACTTAGCTAGTCACAGAAGTGAATATAAACTAGTTTAAGGCCAGGCAGCTGTCCTTGATGAGATTACCAATTAGAAGTGGAGAAGGGATCTAAACACATGCACATACAAAATGTGGGTAAGTACACACACACACACACACACACACACTGCAGTGAAAGACATGAAGTAACAGATGTATCATCTAAAAGAATGTAGAACCAATCAGTTTAATGGCATTCCAACATAAACATACTTCTGAGACCCTCCCTAGTGGTCTAGGGAGACCTGAATGGTAAGACCCAGTCCTTCTTATCATGGAGCTCAGCATTTGATAGGGCAATAAGAGGGCATAGGCTACAGAATGAGCACAGGCTAGAGTGTCAAGGACAGATGAGTGAATGGCAAGAAACTTTAGCTGGGTCTTGAGAGTGGGTGGGAATTTCATGAAAAGGCAGTTATGCCCAAAGACTAATGGGTAAAGAACAACTTAGAGGAGTTAAAATAAGAAACTGTAAGGCTTGGTTGGATGAAGTGGCTATTTAGATGACATCAGGAGATCTAGTTTGATTGCAGGTAGGAAGTAATATAGAAAGGGAAGCCAGTGTATGGATGGTTCTAGAAATTAGGCTAAGTTGTAGGGAAACCTCTAGAAACAGGGCCAGACTTCAGATTAAAAAAAAAAAAAATCCTATTGAAAACAATGCCCATCAGTGGTAGACTGGCTTAGTAATATATGGTGCATTCGTATAATGGGATGTTATGGATCTACAGAAAAAAAAAAAAAACACAACTATAAAAATGAAAAATACGTTGGTAAAAGTATGAATGAACAATAATCATTAAAAACCTTTCACAATTAATTTCAAGTGAACAAAAGCATGCTGCAAAGATTAGAGTTTAAAAAAAATACAAAGATGATTTCCAAAAGGTTGTGCAAAAGTTAGTTTTAGCATCTTTTTCACTAGAATAGAGTCCTAGAACTCTTCACAGAATGATCCCTGAAGTCGGCATGATGAGCTCCAGATGGCAAAAATGGAGAGATAGCAATAACTGCTGTGAGACTTTCAAGTCTGGTTTTAGGATATTTGGCACATCACTGAATGTGCTAATGTATAACTCAATGTTTAAATTGTCATTTGCTATCCTTAATTTTTAAGGACAAAATGAGGATCTGAAGTAGGAGATTTTAGAAGGAATATGTGGAGTTGACAGACAAAGAAAGAGAACATTAGCCTGGCATGGATAACTTATGTATCACAAGTTACATATTTTAAGTAAATGTTCACTGGATCATTTAACTTGGCATTTATAACTTGTGTCAAAAATAGAAACTTTGTTCATTGTGCAAGGTATGAGACTTATCATCTTCTATGGAGAGATAGAGAAAAACCTCATCTAGGCAAGAGCAGAAATCTGCCAAACTTCTTTGACTTTGAAAAGGTTACAGACAAGGTTGACAGTGTCAATGCATACAGCATGATTTATCGTGAGCTTCAGAAGGCCCTCAATAAAGTTCCACATGACAGCCATCCATTGAAGGCAAGAGCTAGGGAGATCCAGGGTAGAACATGGGAGTGAATAAAGAACTAGTTAAAAAGAAAAAAAAAAAAAATCTGAGGACAGAAATGCTGCCGACATGTTGAGCTACATTGCCTTCCAGTAAGTTTGATAATGGCTAAGCTTTTTATATAATTGTGTTAGTTTTGGAGTTGAGAGCGGCATCTCAAAATGTTTATTGTGATAGAATTGCAGAAACCAGAAAAACTAGGTGCTTAATAGCCTAGATAAGATTAATTTCAAGTTAAACTGCCCCTAGCCTGGTTATGTTTTTACAGATTGCCGCAGTATTTGATCAGGAAGGAGGCAGAAAATAAACAGTCCCAGTGAACCAGCAAGTTGGCTTTTTAAACACTAGAAATAACTTCAACAGCTAAGATGGAGCTAATGAACCTCAAGATATTGAGGGAACATATATTGGGCTAGAAAGCGGGATACCTGAGTTCCATCCACCTGTGAGCACTTTGGAGCCAACTTTTAATCTATGAATGAACAAATTGAGCAAATAATTTCTGACTTTTCTTTTACGAATAAGCTTGCATGATAGTGCGATGATGACGATGACATAGAAGGTTTAGTATTGACCTTGTGCGGCCAGGGGATGTAGGGATGTCTGGATAATTTCATTTCACACTTAGATTAGAAAGAGACCCCCTCTAGTCCCAAATCCATATAAACTGCACATAATAGAAATAATAGTGAAGGAAATGCCAAGCATTTTCTGTAAATTAAAGTTGTTTTTACTAAATTATTGGGCCATATTTTATCGATGTGTGCTCTCAAACAAATTAATACTACTTGCAAGAAGAAAAAAAAAGGAGATGCAAGTGTCTCAAATATATTGGATACATAAAAGCTGGAGTATGCATAATCGTCTTGCAAGAGTTCTTAAATCTCTGTATATAAACTGTTTAAAAGTAAATTAAAATTATTCCTTAATGAAATACAAATCTGAAGTCACTTGAATAACTAATCATTTTATGACCCATGCAGTGAATTTTTAATGCCTACTTCTACCTGATTATTTTAGATATGTCTGTGTTGTAAATTAAAAGCTACATAAATCATTAATGTGTTGATACAGATCAGTGAACTGCTTACACTATATGTGATTCCTTAGGACATACAATGTCTGATTCACCTCCCTCCCTTTCAATTATATAACTGCCAGGCGCTTTTCCTCTGTTCATCTTCTGCGAGGTCTTATTTGGTAGAACTGCATGCCAAAGCTTTTATCACCTTCCCAACATAGTCTGATGCTTGCAATCAAAGGGGTCTCACAGTGTAAAAATGAATAGGTCCAAAACCCAATAATGTGGAGATAGAATTCTATGAAGGGATAGGCTTTTTTTCTTCTTCTTTTTTTAAAATCCGTGTTCCCAGGAAACTGTAGCAAGAAGACATAACCTCTGTACTTTTCTTAGATCAGTATACCCTCTTTACCTTCCTTAAAAATGTCATGTTCTTTCTGTACCGTGAGTTACAGAGTTCCTGTTGCCTTGGAGAAGGGTCCTCATTGTATCCCTCCATCAGTCTCATAAATATACTTCCTTTAGAAGCCAGCTTAAGATCTGAATCATTTGTGATACTGATTAAAGCCACCTATAATTAGAGGAAGTTCAATCCACTTTAGAGTAGTAGTAAGTTTATAAAGTTTCCACTGTGAGACATTATTTCTTTGAGATTCTTTAAAGAGATAAAGATGAACAAGATACAGCCACTGTCATATACTGGTGAATAGCAAAATATTAAAAAAAATAGTCAAAAAGTGGTATGTGCCATGAAAGAACATCAAAGAAATTATTACAGGCATTTAATCAAGTAACAATTCATAAAGAATTCAAAGGACGAGTAAGGAGTAGACACTGATATATGAGGGGAGTCAAAAACAAAACAAAAAGCAAAACCAAAAATAAAACAAAAACAAAACAAAAAATGGAAAACCCAACAACAACAACAAAAAATTAAATTCAGGTTAAGTCAGGAAGTCAGATGGTCAAATGTGACTCTAGAGCAGGACTTAAAACATAAAAAAGAAAAAAAAAGTTTAAATTTTCAAAAGTTGGTCTGAAATACACTGAAATATCCCAGATATTGAGGTTTATAATTTTTTTAATCTGAAATGTAAAATGGTTATTCAAATTTTTGAATAGAGAACTAATTTGGAACAACTGTGGAAGGTGGGTAAAAGGGATTAGGCCAAAATGATAAGACCACTTAGACTTAGAAACAAATTATTCCCTCCATTTTCATTTGACATTGTCCGATATATGCCAGATTCTAGGCATAGTGCTGAGTAGTTAAAAAAAAAAAAAAAAAAGTGCCCTTACATTGAATGGAGCTTCATTCAAGTGGATGGAAATGAACATTATAAACAAATAATAAGTAGATAATTTTTCTAGTGATAGTAAGAAGAAAAGTAATGAAGGGAGCATACTTCCCTTGGTTTGGTTTGCTATTTTGGATAAGGTGGTCAAGGAAGGCATTCCTGAAATCATTTCACTTGAGCAGAGGCATTAACTGAAGTGCAAAAACAAGTCATGCAGATATGTAGAAAATTTTGGTGCTTGTTTAAGGAGTATCTAGTTTTCTTCCACAGTATACTGCTAATTCATTTGAGAGAGCATAAGTTCTCTTGTCTCTCGTGTGTGTGTGTGTGTGTGTGTGTGTGTGTGGCAGAGTGACTAGTGCATTGTTGGTAATTAACAGGAAGCATATTATGGTAGACAGAAAAAGCATTCTACCATGAATTCAGAATCCTTGGTAAGAAAGGGAGTTTCCCAGAACTGCCTACAGCCCTTTTGCTCAGAATTTTATTAAGAAACTGTAGCTATTGTGGAAAGCTGCCAGATACCTTGAATAAAGGAAGCCAACGATAAATTTCTTTCCAGTAAAATGAAGGAAGGTATAACCTCATTAATGAACAAAAAACATAAAAAGTATTTTTTAAATGATAAACAGAAAGGAAGGGAAGTGAATTATAAGAGATTATGGAAGAAGGGGAGGTGAGAAAGAAAAGAGGAAAGTAGGATAACATGGAAGGAGTTTAGAAGAGAGAAAATTATTAGGGTATTAATGATAAATGATGTGAAAGATAATGAAAAGGATGGAAAACCATAGGAAAGTAGATACTGGATGTAGGTGTTCAAATAATCTGTCTTATTTATTTGAAAACTGGTGTGCAAGGACTCATGCAATGTGAAATCCTCAAGAATTTTAGTTGATATTATTGGAAACTTTACAATAAATAGGTATTTTTACACGGGATATTGCAACTTAAAAATCACACAAGAGAGCTATTTGGGGCAAGAGCAAAAGACAAAAGGAAATCAATAAAAAATTGCTGCCGCAAAATTGTGTTTTGAATTTTCATACTGGCTAGAGAGTAAAGAAGATATTCCAGACAGGAAGAACCACAGATGGGATAGCTAAAAAAAAATTGCATATAAACTCTACCCAATAACTTACCTGACAATTATACTTTACTGTGTATGGACAGAGTATATTTTAGGTCGCCTGGCAGAAAACAACATCAAGAAACCTGAAAAAAAAAAAAAAATAGTGCAAAATTCATTTGATGTCCACAATAAGAGAGAGTCGTTGTTGTGTTAGTCAAACAAAATTAACTGTAAGAGAACTAAAACAATTTCCCTTCAGAAAAGAAAAAAAAATTCCTTTCAGAAAAGAAAAGAAAAAGAAAGTAAATGTCACAAATTTTCAATTGTAATATCTACTAGAAAACATACAAAACATTGCTGCACATAGTAAAGAGAAAAAACAATCAATAGATGCCACCTAGAAGATGACAAAGATAAGATGACAACTATAGGAGACAAAGATTTTTGAAGCAGCTATTATAAATATGTTAAAATCTTAAAGGAAAAGTATTTCCTTTCAAATCTAAAGGGAAAGGAAAATTTTGAATAAAGAAGAGAATATTAGAGAAATAAAAGTGGTAAAAACAAACCATATTAAAATTCTAAAAATGAAAATTATAGCGTGTGAAATAAAAATTTCGTGATGGACTTGACTGCATATTGAATGCAAGAATAGAGAAAAACCATTTAAGAATAATAAGGTTAGCACAGTCTCAGTGACCTATGGGACAGTATCACTCAGTCTACACAGAGGAGAGAAACATACAACGAGGAAGCTCCGTGCAGACAGAGCAGCCATGTTATTTCTTTTGAAATGTCTGACTTTGACGACAAGTGTAATTAAATTAAGAAGTAATGTAACATTTGAAGGTAGGACCAAAGACCACTATGCAAAAAAGAAGGGCAAAAGGAGAGTTCAGGTCAGAGTTTTCTTGAGTCTCCCAGGCTGATAGATATGTTTCCAGAGAGAGGACAAGATCAGCTACTTGTAAAGGGTATCCATGGCTTCCTTTCCGGGGAAAAGCTGATCCAAACAACCACACTGATGTCTTAGTCTTCGTCACGCTGCGATCACCATGGATCACCTGCTTTTCAAGTACCTTGTGTTGGGAGGAAAGTAGACTATATTTTCTGTAACTATGGTTTTTTCACAGTTCAGGCTGTGAATCATGAAATTATATATATTCTCTTTAGATAGGGTTTGCTTTTGGATGAAGGAGCCCTGGATCTTTAAGCCAGAATATTGCCAGCCCCAATCTCATAAATATTACAGTATGTGCAAAGTTTGGCCCAGATGGCCTTCCACCTCTGTTTCATTTTACTAGTTTTCTTCTCCCATCTTTTCTAGAACCTGACAGTGCATTAGTGCTACATTTCCTGTTGTCACCACGAAAACAAACTCACTCAAGCATTGCTCCAAACCAGTTCGATGTAATCATGAATTACTAACCTAGGATTCATGGTTGGGCTTCAAGTATTCTGTGACTCCCCTAAAACTGGGTCAACATTTGTGTTTATTTGTCTGGTAGTGAAGCCTGTAGCTTATATCTGTGGTAGTGAGGATACTTGGTGCTTGAGAGACGGGTTCTGGAGTTGACTGCCATGGTTCAAATCACAGCTGCATCCTTTACTAGCTAGGTGATCTAGGGCAGGTGACTTCATAGTTTTCTCAACTCTAAAATAGGAATAATAACAAGTACCTCAGAGTTTGATGTGAAGATCATGTTAATATGTGGAAAGTAATTAGAACAGTGGCTAGCAAATGGGAATCTCTAAATAAGTGTTAGTTCTTTATTGTATTTCTATTTTATTAATATCTTACAGGGATCCAAGATGAATAAATAGTTGTAAGTCACTGATTTGAATGGAAAAATAATCCATTCAATCCCCAAATGTTACTTAAGTTCCTAATAGATGCAAGAAATTGAGATTGAGAAAATAACTTCTGCATTCCTTTTAAAGTAAGTACCTATGTATCATCTCATTTTATTTCCGAAACTTCTGGAGAGCTGGTAGCTTTTAATCCTTTTAAAGGAGGGAAATGTCCTGAAGACAATGCACTGACTTCCCTTCCTCCCAGCAGTCAGTTATGACAAAAGCCTAAGGTTTGTTTTCCCTGTAAAAGATTTGAATGAGGGGTTGCCTGGTTGGCTCAGTCCCTTAACCATCTGCCTTTGGCTTCAGTCATGATCCCAGGGTCCTGAGATCAAGCCTGGCATCATGTTCCCTGCTCACTGGGAAGGCTGCTTCTCTCTCTCTCTCTCTCTCTGCCTGCCAATTCCCCTACTTGTGCTCTCTCTCTCTCCCTGTCAAATACATAAATACAATCTTTAAATTAAAAAAAAAAAAAAGATTTGAATGGTGCTATTAAGCTTTGATGACAACAGTGAAGAACTTTCTAATGTAGTAATTTAAGAAGATAATGGAAAATTACTACTAATAAAAATACATTGATTATCAAAAACTTCCTGTGTGTCTATTTTATTTTAGTATTTTATTTTATTGTATTTATTTTTCTGCGTGTCTGTTTTAGATTAACCACTCTCAGAGGCAGCATGAGGGATGACTTGGAATGAGATCATTCTATTTATGTCAGAATAATGACATCGCATGTGCATGCACACACACACACAGCAATTGGTAAAGACAATAAAAAAGTAAAGTCACGGTTAGGTTGTTGAGGACATTCTCTATAGAAAAACACTTTTTATCTGTATTGTGTAGCCTGGTGAATGCCTCTTTAAACCTCTTTAAATGTGCTTCTGGGCACAGAGTCGGTAGAGGAAGATAGAGAGGTAAAGGGAGCCCTGTAAGGCACTGCTTTATGGTACTAATTCACCTATTGCTCATTCCAGGTTCTGCACCCACATTCAAAAAGTGAAATATGAAATTCATATTAACTGACATCCTATAACCAAGAGAAAGGAAAAGATGAAGGAAAAAGGAGAGAAAGAAGGGGAAGCTAGGAAGGGAAGGAAGGAAAAAAAGGTTAAGGAAGGTAGGAGAGAAAAAAGGAAAGGAAGATAGGCAGAGAGATTCCAAGGAAGCAAGAAATCAAGAATGAAGAGAAAAAATTATAATCCAAGGGTATTCAAACAAACACTTTTGGGCTTTTTTGTTCTTGTTGTGTCTGTTTTACAAAATAAGTTATAAAGTACATTGCCTAAGTTTCGTTGTAATGAAGTTTAAATGGACTGGTTATCAATATAAGAGATCTGAATCTAAAAATCTAGCAAGTGTTCAAAGGTGAGTGAGAAGGTGCAGGGCTTTTGTTTGTTCGAAGTAATGGTTCTTTGATTTGTTTCAGAACTGCTGTGGATTCTACTTCTTTAGTCCTGGGCTGGTCTGTACTATTTCTAGAAGACTCTTGCTTGTTGTAGTCAAGTGAGAGTTCAGGGTCATCAGGGAGGCCAATTATGATCCTCCCTTCCCTTCTGTCTGCATTCCCATACCACCCCTTTGTTCCCCACCACACATCCTAGAGCCCCTGTGCCCTATTTCCACCAGCATCCCAGTGGGCCCCTGCCTTTAAGCCAGTCCCAAGAGAGATGGGTGAGGCTCAGGATGGGCTTCTTAGAGAGGAAGGGCCACAGCGGCACTCACCAGCACTGTTCTTCCCCAGCTATTTGACGTGTGACCTTGCTGCCTGGTGGGGGATGTGTTTCTGCCACTGATACATACTTGCATTTTCCAAGGGGATCAAGGTACTTCTCCCTCCTGGGTGCTTAGATCGTGGCTGGTGTGGGGTACAGGGGCATCTCAGTTTTTGTGGAGGATTGCTGGGCTTTTCCTCATGCTGGGAAACAAAAGCCTACTGGCCTAGGCTTTAGGGAGCTCTAAAAGGGTGCAAAGGCTTCACATGGAAAGGAATGAAGAAGTCCTGGCTAGAAGGAAGATCCACTGCCTTGGGCCTTGGTGATGGTCAGGCTTACCTTCTTTCCTGTCTTAGTTTCATCACTGCTAAAATGGGAGGCCCCATGACTGCTTCCTGAACAGGTTCCGTAGGCAGTTGGGGCAGACATAATTATCTATTTCCTGAAACCTTAGCAAGAAATGGGGGAAATGAGTTAAAATCCTCAGAGAGATAAGAAAGTGCTGCCATTTTCCCTCTTTCTCTGTTTCTCATTCTCTCCTTTATTCCTTTTGTGAGTCTGTCAATCTTACTTCTGTGGTTGTCTTTACAAAGTATGGACTGGGCTAGACGTTGTACTAGAAACTGAACACGGAAATTTGAATGATACATGAGTCCAAAACCAAAGAAGTAGAACTAAACAAACAAACAAAAAAATATCCATTAAGGAAGATTTCAGGGTGAACCTAGGAGGCCTAGGCAGCCTGGAGCAACAGAGACATAAGTGACCATAAAACATGATGTTATTGTCTTTCTGTTTTATCACTGCCTCAGTCCTTTCCCAGTCTACAAAATAAATTATTTTATATAATTAATTAATATAATTAATTTTAATTATAATCTAATTATTATTTTATATAATTAAATTATTTTATATAATTTCTTTGAATTTAAAAAAAACCTAAACCATGTATAAATCTGTAGAAACACATCAAACACAGTGAGACTCTAGCTATGATGAGAAGCCATGCCTGATTCTTTTGAGAAGTTAAGTCTAACAGAATAGATCCAGATGCATTTCTTTTCTTACAAAGAAAAGTAATTCCCAAGTCTTCACAAATTATTGTGTTGCAAGGTGTTTACTTTCACAAGGGATCCTTCCCCTAATCTTCTAAATAAAACGTTTTCTTAAATAAATTTAATGCTGTGGAAGACATAGCATAGTAGCCCTCAAAATGGTGTGACCATTCTAGAAATTATAAACCCAATATGATGATTGTGTGTGGGGAAGGAGGTATGTTAGCCTCAGGCATCCTCGATAAGGGAGTAGAATATTAAATAGTTTAAATGGGGTAAAAGTTTTCTGAGGTGAAGAAAAATAAAAGGACTTCTTTGGAAAAGGGTGTGGTAGAGAATTAGAATATCTAATCAACGACATGTTATTTGATTGTATTTCCATCTCTTGTTGGACATTTGGGTTGAGCCAGCCTGATCCTGTCGCAGACATCCCCTGTTGCTTTGAGGGCCGGTGCTGCATACACAGGAGCTACCTGTTGCCTGGCACCTAACCCATCTCCTCACTGGGAAAGTGGCAGAGCCCTATCTGGGAATTCCTGAAAAGCTCAGATTTCATCTTGATACTTCTCAGTCTGATAATACAAAAACATGGAGTAAGTCTTCTATTTGAAAAAAGAGTTTGTAAATTGCAAATAGTTTGTAAATTGTTTGTAATAGTTTGCAAATAGTTTGTAATTTGTAAAATAGGTACTATTTAAATGCACTTGAATGCACTAGTTTGTAAATAGTTTGCAAATAGTTTGTAAATTGTAAAATAGGTACTATTTAAAAGCACTTGAATACACTAGTTCTCAAAATCAACAGGACTCATTATTGTTTCCTTTTCCATCAATGATACCCCTGCTGTGTCATGGAAGAACAAGCACCAGAGAGTCAGAGGGACTTGGGTGTAAAGTTGAGTGTCCCACCAGAGAGTTGTGTGAACTCCCCCAGTTGCATATTTTCTAAGCTCTGGTTTCTTGATCTGCAAATGAAGGTATTGTCTGGGTGCCTTATAGTGTGTTTTTGAGTCTTAAATAAGGTGGTCTCTGTAAACGTACCTAATAACATTTTGCCCCAATATTAGGTGTCAGTGAATGCTGGATTACCTTTTCCTTGAGAGGACCAAGGTAGAAGGAAACAGTGTCTATTCTGTGGATTCTTCTCTGTGCTCTGCACTCAATCTTCTCTGGCTAGGCTTCCAGAAATGATGTCTGCATCAAGAAAAGTACTAACAAGGGGAAGGAAGTAGTTCTAGGCTTCTCAGAGTAAACCACACCTCTTCCTGAACCATAAAGGGAAGCAGAAAATGAAGATAATTTTCTGATTTTTGTAGTCCACATTTCTAATATTTGAAAGCCATTAGGATTTTGCTTTATTTTGATTCATTTACATGGTTATGCACCTTGAAATAACTAGTTAATAGCTTATGTGTGTCTGTGTATATAGAGCTTATGCAAAATGCTAAAAGCAAACTAGTTGAACGTAGATTAAAATTAGAAAAGTGTTCTAAGTTACTGTATTACTGACAGAATATTATAAACTCTTCATTATAAATTTAAAATCTTCTCTGATTTTCTCATTTCCAGTCTTTTAAAATTCAAAATTATATCATATTTTTGCTTGCGGGGTGTCCTGTCAATAAGTACAGCCTTTCACATTGGTTTCTTATTCTGTTCCTCCACATCTGTTTGGTTATGTTCCCAATTAAATTGCATTCCAATTTTTCTTATAACAGTAATAATAATACAACTTTTCAAATCAGATAAAACCTCCCCCAGGAGTTGTTTCTCTTACATAGTGGCTAATGTGCAGCTCATTCTGAACAGTCAATAATTATTTGAATCTACTATATTTTACTCATAAGGCCTAAAGCTTATTTTTTAAAAAAATGAAAGAAGAGAAGAAAAAAATTGCCTGACATTAAAAAATGTTCTCTATTGAGAGATTGGCAAAAAAAAAAAAAAAAAAAAAAAAAATTCAAAGTAGCATTTCTCTCTTCTATTCATTCATTAAACAAGCACTAAAACATCTGTGCATGCAGATGTTTTTATTCAACTATATGGCATGATAATTTGGACCATTTAATAATGGGGATTTTGGGGGGATCTGGTTGATTTTGTTGTGTTTGTTTTTAATGACATCTATACCTATGTGAATATTTTTCCTTTTAGTCAGTCTTTAATATGATAGGCTTATTTATTCCAAATCTCCTATTTGTTTATTTATTTATTTACTTACTTATTTTTTGTCTTGGAAGCAGTCAACTCTCAAGAATTACTTGATGCCACAAAGAGAGATACCAAGTTTTAGATCTGTAAGGGACAATAGAAATGGTGTTAATAAAGTACTTAATCATATTGTGGGTAAATACTACATTTGGCCAGAAATCCAAATGAACATGAGTATGAGCAGTATGAGAGAAGGAAAGGATAAGGTCAAGTAGGGGAGAAAAAAGTGCACTTGAGCTGGGCTCTGAAATTCAGCTGCAACTAAAAAGTAGACTGAGGCTACATGAGCAGGATTTTGTAAGTAACAATGGTAGGATTTAATAAGTAACAAAGGTAGGAGGAAGGGAATGACTGGAGGCCCTTCTTAATGCATATATATGTATGTATATATATATATATATGCATATATATTATATATTATAATTTATATATATATATATATATACACACACACATATTTTGTTTATTTGAATCATGCTCTGCATAGCTCCCTGAGAGAATATCCATGTCCAAAACCAAATTGAGCCAAGGATCAGTGTTAGCAAGCAATTAGAAGTAGATGGAAGGAGAAACAGACACATGATCACACACTTGTCTCAGCAGGTGGTTTGAAAAAGCAGGAGTGGTCTGTATGGGTGGTGTTTCACCAATTCAGCATAGCCCTTTGCCTCTCCCTTGATCTTTATTGTATTTGTGATTGTTAATTTTATGTGTCAACTTGGCTAGGCTGTGGTGCCCAGTTATTTGGTCCAATACTATTTAGATGTTGTTGTGAAGTATTTTTAAAATGTGAGTAATATTTGGGACACCTGGGTGGCTCAGTGGGTTAAGCCTCTGCTTTCGGCTCAGGTCATGATCTCAGGGTCCTGGGATTGAGTCCCGCATCAGGCTCTCTGCTCGGTAGGGAGCCTGCTTCCCCTTCTCTCTCTCTGCCTGCCTCTCTGCCTGCTTGTGATTTCTGTCTGTCAAATAAATAAATAAAATCTTTAAAAAAAAATAATAAAATGTGAGTAATATTTACCTCAGTAGACTTTGAGTAAATCACATTATCCTCCATAATATGGGTGGGCCTCATTCAAACAGTTGAATGTCTTAAAGCGAGGATGGAGGTCCCCCAGAGGAAGAATATATTCTGTCTCCAAACTGCCTTTGGACACAGAGACAAATCTTGTAATTTCCAGTCTCCCAGTTTGCCCTGAATTTGCCAGCCCCCCAACAATTGCATGAGCCAGTTCTTTAACAATTCTCCCCCACCCCTCTCTCTATCTCTCTCTCTCTCTCTCTCTCTCACACACACACACACAGTAGCAGCCCTGAGATAGAAGAGGCTGGGGGATCTGTGTCTATAATCCCATCTTTTATATGGTGACCACCTTCCATGGAGAATGTGAAGTCTAGAAACATCAAAGACCAATTCTAGGAAACAGAATATCTCCAGAAGGTACTGGTGGAGGTCTGGTAGGAGCTGGCCAAGGGTTGAATGAACATTTGGAGAACAATGCCACCTGGCACTCACCCTGGAGTATCTGATTTCCTCTGGGGAGCTGCAGAGCATAATGACTTCTAGGCTCCTGCAGTGTGTCTGTCTCTACCTGTCCCTCTCTTTGGAGTACAGGGTTTGGCATCTGGAACCAATATCTTCGGTGAGGAGCATCCCAGACATATGAGAGTAGCACAATAGCTCAGGTCACTGCTCCAATCCCTGGTCCAGCTTTCCCCAAGCAGGATTTCAGCTCATTAACTACATTGCATGAACCATCTTCTCCTCAGTTGTGATCCCTTTTCTGACCTCACCCTCACTGAATTAGAAACCCATTTTCAAGTTAGTTGTTGACTGTGGTTTCAGAGGTTGACTGAAAAAATAGGGAAAGGAAGGGTGTCAGGAAAGGGAGAGAAGGAGGATGCAAAGGAATAGGGAGATGTTTAAGCAGCAAAAGCTCCTGAGCAGGAGAAATTAGTGGGGTTAATGTGATGGTTGAGGCCACACCTTGAAGAACATTCTACATGTGCTACACTTACCCACTTCTGTGTGAGTTAACAAAGGGCTTCCTCACCCAGGAATTTAGACATCTGTGACTTCAGGTCAGTGGGCTGGAGAATTGAATTGAATATTGCAGAGAAAAAAGGGGAAGTTTGGGATGTTTTGTTTGATTGTGTCTGATGGGTGGTAAAGGAGAAGAAAGAGCTGTAACTCGCTTTTGTTACAGTGGTTGTAATAGCCAAACAGTGTGAAGCTTAGGATAAGAGAATGAACAAAGGTGCCCTGGGTAATGGTCTGAATACTTCAGGTTCAGCATCAAACAAAGCTGCTGGGAGACCCCCAAAATTGGTTTGCTGCTTATAGAAAGGTGGCCTCTGTTGATTTTTTTTTCCGCATATTACTTCATGATTTGTTCTCAATCAAGAATTGATGATGAAAATATACCTGTTAACTAAGTTCATTAATTTATTCACTCAGTAATAAGAACTACTATAAGATAAAATTTATTTGAAAATTCTGAGGAATGTTGTTTTCCTAGTCAGCCTGACATTCTGCATCCCATGCTGTTTGAAGACTTTATTGGGTACTCAAAAGACTTTGAATGGATATTTGTCTGCTTATGTAATATTCATTCATTTATTCATTTACTCACTTATCTATCAAACATTTACATATTGTTTGCTGCATGCCCCAAGCACTGTGGTAGATGCTGAGAATTAATGTCTGGTTGGGTACATGCCATTATGTGGGTACACCCAACTTTCCATAATGAATATGCTCCTGAAAATTGGTGTGCAAATTGAGTCATATTTAAATGAACTAACAGAGCCTGATGTTTAAGGGGAACCCTGAGGAAAATCCTTTTGTTATGTAGAGAACCTTTTTGTATTGAAAATTATCATATTCTAATGTGTCTGCTCTGTAAACCTGCATTTCCATATGCTAGCTTTTCCTAAATAGGAGTACCACCTGTATTTTATATTCCCAGTTTGTAGGGGTAGTAACATTTCAATTGGCTGCAGAGTCTTAAATTAATCATTTTCTTTCTTAACATTAAAAAAATGTTGAATGGCCAAACACTCATCAAAAATGTCAAAAATGTTTTCATTTTTGAAAAACTACTCTAAATGTTGAAGTGGCTTGATTAGGTTAGAGTGGTTTTTATATCATTTTCTATAACCACTTAACTTAAGGGTAACTTTTAATGACATCCTACCAAGAGCTTATAGAATTTTAAAGCAATCAGGACTTTTTCCTTCCAGTATAGCAAGAAGAAAATTAAACCAATTTATGCTACATAGAAGCCCTTACACTGTGTTCTGTATTTATGTTATTAAGAATATATGATATGATTTTTTAGCCATATGATGTTAGTTTATATTTGTAAATCACTTTTAATTTTCATTTCATGTTTGAGGTTCTATTCTCTTTGTGTCATAGGAAGAATTAGGACCAGAGGTAGAAGAGAAGCCTTAACTCCACTATTTAATTATTTTTAGTTCAAGGAGAAATTTGAAGTGACCACTTTCTCATTATATAATCCATATAGTAAGTCTGTTTGTCCTATCCTGAGGAGAAGGATCCTAAAGGAACCACTCTCAGTTTGGAAGTTTGGGATAATGCAAAAAGGTTCCTGTTTCTCCATACCCTCACCTATACTTTTTATTGGTTTTTTTGTTTGTTTGTTTGTTTTTTATTATAGCTATTCTACTAAGTACAAAGTGGCAGCTCATTGTGGTTTTAATTTGTATTTCCCTAATGACTGATAATGTTAAGCATCCTTTCATGTTCTTATTTGCCATTCACATACCTTCTTTGGTAATACAAACAAAGGATTCTCTAAAATGCTCTTCACTCTCTATATAATTAATAATTTTTTTATAATGCAGAACATACTACCCGACGTAAGAGAGTCCTAATTCTTGGGGAAACGTTGTAACCTCAGCTTTTTATCTATCTACGTGGGTGGAAATAGTTGTGAGTCCGTTGGAGTGGAGACACAGGTTCTTTTTTTAACCTAAAATTATCCCTAATGTCCTTCATCATAAAGGTAGGGAAGAAAGTGTGACCAGTCCCTTCATAAAAACCTATATGTTTCTGTTAGAGTATGTATGGACTCTCTTTCCATTTCACAGAATTTTCTGGCATTTTGGGCATGCTATGGAGAGGACCAAGGTTCATAAAAAGACTTGATACCTGGAATTCCACTTAGCACCATTCTGTCTCAATGAAATGTTCATAAACTGACATACACACTAAAGAGAGAACAGCCTAAAATACCCATTTCTGAATTCATCACGTTGTTAACTTTTGCCTTTTGGGCAGAACAGAACATTTTCTTTCTTAATTAGAAGATAAAATTCATATTCATCTAAAGAGAGGTCTCATCTCACACAAAACCAAGGCACAACTTTCCCTGGAGTACTTTGTATGAAAAGAGAGAGAGACCAGCATATCAGCTGTTTGATTTTACAGGACGTACCCTGGCCTGGACAGCGAGTTTTGTTTAATATTAAATAAAGCCACAGGCTTTGCAGTGAACTACTCCATGAGCTCATCCAGGAGTCAGTGCCATTTTCCATAATCTGGCAAATCTTGAGATAACCACAGCTTTCTGAATAAACTTTACTTTAAAAAATTGCATAGTCTACTAACAAAATCTAATTCCCAAAAAGGTACTGCATTCATCCTAACCAGCTCCAAGGCAAACAGTGTGATTGGAAACACATTCATAATTCAACATGGTTAAATGCCAAAGGCCGAAGAGATAGCACCCTGCTCATAGAATGGGATGACATTCATGGTTGATTCAGCTCCTTGCAGCAAGCTATGTAATTGGAGAAACCCAGGGAGGTGACCCCGGCTATGTGTCCTGCCGGAATGAAAACGCATTCTTATCAGTCTGGCAAGTGGCCAGTTCGGGAACCTCTTTTGAATCATAGTAAAAGTGATAAGCCACAGTTTTCAAGATTTTCCGAAATAGTGAGTCTAAAGTGAGAGTGAGGGAGTGGACCAAGAGAGAAAAATCTTTCTCTCTAGTAACTACAAACACAACTAAGATCTCTGTGGCTCACAGAATTTTTTCCTCTATGCAGTTTCATTCGAGTCATAGAGTATATGAGGTGGTAATTGTTATATGCATTTTCAGATGAGGAACCTGAACCAAGAAGCAGTTAAATGAGAAGTAGTATAGTCTGGTGGTTTGGAAACAGAGTATTTGGTGTCAGACCTATCAGGTGGAGTCCTGTCTGTGCTGCAACCCAGAGGAGTGAACTGTGACAAATCACCTAATGGCTCTGTTTTCTTACCCACAAAATGTTGATTAAAATGGTTACTCTACCATTAGGTTGTTGTGGGGATTAAATAAAATACTGCATGTAATCCACTTACTTTGGTGGATAGCACAGAGTAAGTGCTTGGTACATTTTAGCCTTTTCTACCAACTGCTAAGGTCATTCAAGTCAAGGTACAAACTTAAATTAGGACCCACCTACATGAAGGAAATCACATTTACGGATTTTGTATCCTAGTTTGTTCCCTTCACCTCATTCTGCCTACTGTCTTGTGTAATACTCTTCGTAATAATGAATCAACACAATTACAGTGATCCCCTGGTATGCTTCCAGAATTTTGATGGACGCTTGGAAGAGTTTAGATACAGTATATTTATTCCACCAAAACTTGCAACTTTGTATGGAGATCAACCATACACATACGAGACAAATGTCGTCAAAAAGCATGTTAAAGACTCAGGTGAGTCATATTGAGAATAGATGTCATTGAAGTTCAGGAAAAGGAGCCTGATGGGTTGAAATAGGCAGGGATGGGTTTTGTCGTAGTTATTTTAATTGTTGTTCTATTGATATTTAAGGATGTGGACAGATTTAAGCTAAGCCTTGAAGTTGTAACTTGGATGAGTGAGGAGGAGAGGAATTGCAGGAGAGATAAGATGGGAAAAAGAACAAGTCAGAAAAAACAGTGGGAAGAAAGTTAAGAAAAAGAGAAGATGGTGGGCCAGGAGTGGCCACTTCATGTTGAAAGGGATGTGAGACCGGACTCACAAGACTGAGATTGGCGGGTCAAAGGCTTCGATGCTAGTGGTGGTGGGTGCTCTCCCCTTGCCCCTGGTGAGCTGCCATGCAT